>NC_064646.1:458529189-458830439 GCF_023864345.2 Schistocerca serialis cubense
CTCTCCTTCCCTCTTTCCTGACGAAGCAACCGTTGGTTGCAAAAGCTAGAATTTTGTGTGTATGTTTGTGTGTCTATCGACCTGCCAGCACTTTCGTTTGGTAAGTCACATCATCTTTGTTCTTATATATATAAACTGGGAAGGCATACAGTTTGAACATGACTCCCATATGGTACACACAGAAATACACTATCCCCCAAAGTGCAAGAAAACCTGGGAGGCATACAATTTAAATGTGATACACATCATCATAATAATGACCCTTACATAAATATACAATCCCTCAGAATACAAGAAAGGTGACAAACTACAGGAACCAGTTAGCACAGCAAACTGGCAGGAACCATGCAAGTTTGACAGTGAATTGAGTTAGCTAATGATTGTAAATAATAAAACTCCACAGTTCATACTCTTAACTAAAAGCCTTTAAAACTTAGCACACCAGAGAATCAGCAAAATAGAGTCTGCAAGATTTAAACAAATAGTTAAAGAGCAAATGTAGTGACAAGGAACCTTGGACTTTTAGAACACTTTTAAAGCTTATGTACTTTCTGAATCCACAAAATTCTGAAAAGATAAAGAGTTCCAGAATTAATTGGTGACTCTCTGCTGCGTCACATATCAAATTTACTTAGCTTGAGCCAACATGAGGCTGCTGGTAGAGATGTCCGATTGTGGGCCAACCTAGATGTTCTGCAACAATGGAAGTGCCACTGCAGCAGAAAGAGAACACATCTCTGTTCCACGCCCAGGAAACAAGAATGTTTTGTTTGCTGCCAGAACTACCCTGCCGACACATATCAGAAGGGAATAGTAATCTGCCCAAATGAGGCTACAAATGATAATATCTAGGATGTAGGCAGTATTAACTTATTCCTGAAGTGACTACACACATATGTTACAAGCTTAAAACTCCTTAAAATTACTTGAAAATTAACAAGGTGAAACACAAAGGGAACAATGGGCACCTGCAAATCCAATTGCTAGGCCATACTCATCTATAAAAAGGTGCCTTGCCTTCAACACATCATGCACATACAGTGGCTGTGTGTGCGAGTTGTGCATGTGTGAATATGCAATTTTTTTTTTTTTTACTTCAGAATAAGGACTTTGTCAGAAAGGTTGAATATTTGAGCAATCACTTTAATTGTGTCTGTCTGTGACTCAGTGCCTCCTCTATGTGGTGAGTAGCAACCTATCTTTTCTGTACTGTTCTTACTCCATCCTGGAGTTTCCACTGTTTGATATTGTATTACTTCTTTACAGACACTATTTTACATGTTTATCATTCAAGAAACCTTCTACATTATAGTATCAATCACTTTTCTAAGTTTTTTAAGGCCTCCGTGAATATTTTTTTGATTTGGGGTACATTTATCCTTCCAGATTTTATTTCTAAATTTCATACTCACATTATGTGGTGTTTTTCATATAGTTTTGTCTGTGGCTATGTTACTTGCTCGATGTCTTAGTCTCATGCTGATTCAAGAAGCAGTTGCATTTGTTTATACTATACACCATTCTTCAGTAAAAACCTTGGCACGTCCTTCTTGGACAACAAATTCAGTTTAAGACAGAGAATGCTTGTACACTTGCACCAAATATGACTTGGAACAACAAATCACTATAATTTACAGTGACCAATGACCACCAACATAATCACCCGGAGGCACATTAATGTGGCAGGTCTAATTCAACATTAACACAGACATAGTCTTATGGGAAAAAAAAAAAAAAAAAAAAACCACTTAACTCCATTCAGGCGTGTTAGCAGGGGTGTTATTCCCTTCAAATTGTGCAAATGATCTTCCAGTTGCCATAAAATTTAAGCTTGCAGTGTTGGCCAGGGACTTGCTGTCCAGGTTACATGCAGCATCCATTGCTCTTCTTGCCACTATCAATTCTTGCTCCAGTCGGCAAAGCTTGCCTCCAACCATTTTATCACTCGTGGCTTCCTGAGGCCAATACCAGACAGTGAGAGTCCCCAAAAGCCTGCAAATTGACTGCCATATGGCCTCCAGCTAACTGTCAATACTAAGGTCTGGCAAAAACCAATAACACACCCCTTGATCAAAGACCCTAGCCCCATACATACGACCAGGATCTAGATCGGCAGCCCAAGACTGTTAATGAAGGTATGAGCATATGGAATGAGTTCACAGATATGTGAGTGGCTTGAAGATTTCTTAAATAACAGAACTCAGCATGTTTTGTCTGCGACAGCGTATGTTCATCAGAGACAAGGATATCATCACAAGTGCCCCAGGGATGTGTAATAGGACTGCTGTTGCTCTCTATATACATAAATGATTTGGTGGATAGGGTCAGCACCAATCAGCAGTCATTTGGTGATGATGCCACGGTGCACAGAAATATGTCACTGTTGAGTGACTAGGAAGATGCAGGATGACTTAGACAAAATTTCCACTTGGTGTGATGAATGGCAGCTAGCCCTAAATGTGGAAAAATGTAAATTAATGCAGATGAGTAGAAAGATCAAATCTTCAATGTTCAGACACAGTATTACTAGTGTACTGCTGGACACAGTCAGGTCATTTAAAGATTTGGGTGTAATGTTGCAAAGCAATATGAGGTGGAACGAGCATGTGAGAACTGTGGTAGGGAAGGCAAATGGTTAACTTCAATTTATTGGGGGAATCCCTGGAGGGAAGGTGATGTTCTTTCTGAGAAACACTTTTGAGCAAATTTAGAGAATCAGCACCTGAAGCTGATTGCTGAATGATTCTACTGCCGCCAACATACATTGCACATTAGCACCATGAAGATAAGAGACGAGAAATTAGGGCTCATATGGAGGCACATAACTAGTCATTTTTAATTCGCTCTATTTGCGATTGGAATAGGAAGAGAAATGATAAGTAGTGCATCATACGGTGGCTTGCGATTATTTATGTAGATGTAGATGTTAGTGGTGCCAGTGGAGTGCCATGCCTGGCAAAATTAAAGCTGCCAGGGCTCACCATATAAAATAATAACTATCTAAAGATGTAACAACACATGCATTATAATCTTAGATTACATTTATTTGTCAGTATGTAGTTTTAGAATTGAGAAGTTACCTATGACACAGTCTTTGAATGTCTGGGTCATGTTAAACGATAATAAGAAATTGATTTGGTAGTCTGTACCACCACTCACTTGTGTTCTGATGTGGCCTTTACATTCCTATACTTTTTATCTTTGAATATAAAAGCACATGCATGCATGTAACTAAAGTGACACCACTGCAGATAGACTACTGCTGTGGTAGCACAGTTAATCTAAGAACACACATTTGTGGTGGTGTCAACACAGTGACACTACTAATTGCTATGCCACCAGAAGTTAAACTCTGTTATAGAACTTAGGATATGGAAAGGAGTAGAACATTGACTACATGATCCATAAATGGAGTAATACCACTTTACTGAACACAATTTGCACGAGTCTTCCACTCAAGAACAGAGCAAAGAGCTTACTAAACAGTGCAAGAGAGCCCAAACAGTTGCTCTTGCTGGTCAGTGATGTAGTTGTTATGGTTGATGGCAACCAGAGAACCCCCCCCCCCCCCCCCCCCCCCCACGCTCCCATCCCCCCCCTGTCCGGCAGTGCAGAGCATGGGGGAGGAAATGAAGAAGCAGCACTGAAGTAAATAAGGCGTTGTGGTAGTCAGCTGGTGTTGGGCATTGTATGTGGTAAGTTTGCCTGGCCAGCCACTTTGTGGCTGGCCTGGAAGGGTGGCACAGTTGGACCGTTTCTTGCAGGTGTGAATCTCTTCTGACCAACCTGCCATAGCTAGGGTAGGAACCATACATAGCTGGACCATTTCTCGCAGGTAATAAGGCACAGATGCACGTGACCTGTCATGGTGTCACTGACAGTTTTATGAGACATGACTGGGCTGACTCTAGATGTCATGGTGGGCATTGCATGAATGCTGAACAGGCAGAATATCTATGGTTGATGTGTAAAACATCTGGTATGTCTGCACAGGATGCCAATGTTGCAACCAAAGAGATTTGGGGAAGGGGGGGGGGGGGGAGGGGGTGAGCTGTCGGTGGTGCGGATGCCAGCATGTGGAGACCATACATACCAGAGGGTGTTTGACCCCATCAAAATGGGGATGTATGTTGAGCGGGCAGTGCGACTGATGTGAGTTACTATTTTATTAACCAGTGTGAACTTCGGTGGACGTGACCTGTATGATGACTGACTGTCATGGGCTGGAGGCCAAGAGGAGGCAAGAATGCTAGGTACCGGCCTGTTTTTGAATCATGGTTGAAGTCAATGTTGTTGGAGGTGCAGTCATACATTGTAGCATTATTGTATTGAACTTGTGGCAGGAAGTAGTTGCTGAAAATTGGAGGTGAACAGTGCCACTAACAATGGTTGCACTGGTGTCATGTTAAGTCTGGTTCCTCCTGTGTGTCCTGAATGTTGAGCATCATTAACCTGTGGTATGTGTGTGGTAAATGAATGTGGAACCAAGTGAATGTAGTCAGTGGGGAGTGTGATGTTTGAAGATCAGCAATGGATTGTGATCAAACTGTGTTCCAGTGGGAGATGCAGAAGAGTCATGGCACTGGTGTGATGTGCAGCCAGAGGGTCATTCTTGTAGATGCCAGCAGCAGAGAAGCCAGATGGCGAGGAGAAACACAGTGTACTGTCATGTGTGTTTTGTTGCATGTCCAGGACTAGTGCCAGCGCAGATGCTGGGTGGTGCGGGGATTGGGCAGTGTCAGATGTCATATAGGTATGACCAGACAGGGGCACTGGGGTCACACATGTGCTGCCACAGTCATTGTCATTATGGTTGTGTGTTGAGACCATGAGCTGCTCGCATGCTGCCGTGAGGCAGTGGATGTGTCATTATTATGTTGTTGGAGCAACGTAATTTCCGTACCAAGTGTGTCAGATGAAGCATGGCAGTCAGCATTGTGTTGATGAATCATCAAGAACTCATACTGAGGAGGCACATTGCTTGGGTGTGTCAACAGATGTACGACTGTCTTTCTGCCATTTGTCTTGGACATTCAACATACCAGATAGAGTCAGAGGGGCCAGAGTGAAAGGTCATGCAATGCAGTGGCCTATGTCAAAGTACAGGACTGAAGCATGATGTGCTAAAAAGGAGAGGCGACAGTGGTGTAAAAAAATCCATCGCCAAGTCTGATTTTATGGTGTCCTTAGGAGAGAATGTCCATTTGAGGTGGTGGGATCATGATACTTGCAAAGTCTGAGTCATGGATCTGTGAACTGTAGTCAGTGAGTTGGCAGCTTTGTGAAGTTGCAAGGCATTAGGTTCATCCATTGTTGATAACTGTTATTTGGTAGTGAGTTGATGTCAGAGCTGGTATCTGCCAAAAATGGTTCACTGGAAGTAGGATGGGTGTGTAAGCCTCACAAAACATTTGCTAGAATCCGAGTTGTTGAAAAGTTACTTTTATGTGCACAATTGGAGATATGAAATCCAGTAGCAGTCATTTTCAGTGGTGTGAGAGAAGAGTCACTGCCGTGCCAAACATTGAGGTGACTAGGGTAGTCTTCTCAAATAGATAAACTTTTAATGAGTGCTACTGGTAGTCACAAGCTGGTGATAGTTGTGCACGGATATGTCAGTGTGTGGGGCATGGTTGCACAGTGCGAAATCATTTGTTTTAATGTTCTGCAGGCCACCCTGCTGATCTGTGGTGGGGACATACACTGTATGATACTGATAGAAGCGGTTCTGCCTGGGTGTGGCAAAGTTGGCGATGTGTGGTGGCTGTGTGGGTGTGGTGCTGCTGATTATATTCCATATGCAGGTGAAAGCGTAGTGTGCTTGCTGGTATTCTGCCCAGGGCCAGGCGCAACGTGGACAGTGATGGTCTGTGTAGGTGCAAGTGCAGAGCAGGTTGTGAAGAGATAGAAATTTGTAGATGTAGGAAGGTAGTCTCTCCAGCCAGGCATGGTGACTGTCAACAACGGGAATATGTTGTCAGTGTTTGATGGAATGTTCTTGATGTGAATGTTGATTAGCAATACCACTAATTACAAAAAACTGTTGACACTTGTAGACCAGGTCTGAGGTTGGCCCAGATGAAACTGGGTGTGTGCCACATTTGTGTTTGAAATGTGAACAACTGGCAGCAGCAATGGGGGATCAAAGGAATTCGCACACAGTGCAGAAGACGTGCTGTCCATTGCAAAGGAAAGTGAATCCATGTAGCCAGAATGTTGCAGTACAGTCTTTGCATAGTGTTTATGAGAGTGGGGTATGGTGATGAGGTTCCACAGTAGATCATTTGTTGCTTTCAGTTGTTTGGGGGGTAGCATCATAAGTTGAGCCACAGTATCAAAACATTTCACTTGCAAAGTTGATGTGTAAAAAATGTGGAAGAGCCATCTGAGAAGCCTTGCACTGTCCAGAATGGAAACCATCAGAATAGCACGTAAATTTTGGTAGTTTTTTGCAAGTCACATTGTCATAACTGTATTGGCATGAATTTTACCTCATACACAGTCATCACGGGGTGCCGGGTCATCAGTGTGGGAACTCAGGATACAGATGGGTGTAGAATATTGAATACATTATCTATACATAGAGTGATACCACTTTCTTGAAGACAATGTATATGAGTCAACTGTTGCTCACACTGGTCAGCAATGTTGTTTGTGTGATTGATAGCTGCCACATACTTAATGGTGCTACTAGCTTTCTCCCACTACTGGAAAGCTTCCTTCAGTTGCTCCCTGGTGGCTGTATTTTGAAACACCAGAATAGTGGCCCAGTTTTTGTCTTGTAACTGTTCCTGTGGGTCAAAGGATTTTATGGTTTTTCCCAAGTTGTTATTTGATTACATATGGTTTCAGCTGCCTGAGACTGCAGTCGTGTGTGTGCGTGAGTTGAATTTGCGTGAGTGTATGTGTGCGTATGGGTGTCTATTCTTGGCAAAGGCCATTGGCCAATAGCTTTAAATGTGAAAATCTTTTTGTTGTGCCGAACTGCGATTCAGTATCTCCGCTATATGGTGAGTAGCAACTTTCCTTCTCATAATATTGTTATATTCCATCCTGGATTTTCTGTTGTTTGATTTTTACACTTACATATACAACTACACAAATAACATACATGGTGTAAAAGATATTTTAAGATCGTTATTGGCTGTCAAGATACAAAATCTGAGAGAGCATGCTTTGCTAGAAATTGTGAATTATATGTGATAAGTAGTGCCAGAGTATAATGTGGACATTATTAAAGCAAAAAGTAGAAGTGTTATAAATGTACACATTAACAAATATAACAACATTTTCAGATTTCAGAAGAGTGGTGCATCTGCAAGATGGTGTTCATAAGCCATCTGATGATTGGTTTGCTTCATCAGACTGACTCCTGAAATATGTTGTGGAAATGCCAGAACCAAATGTCAGTGGTAAGTAATGATGCTCCACCTAGTCAGTGTTCAAAATCTTTTATCCATAACTTAACAACACATTTCTTCAACATGGCTTTGCCAAATAAGTTTTTATCGGTAAAGCATCATCCCCAAAATCACTGATGCTTCTGCAATGTAAAAAACTTAAATACATAGCATTGATGTTCAACAACAACATTTATTTTATAGTTCATTGTGAACTAGGTTTTGGCATTTTAGGCCATACTAAAATAACTTAAAGACTAAACAGTCTACACAGTATGTGCATTGTAATGTGTTATTTTCTATAGTCATTTTCAGCTGGGCACAAGGGAACTACTATCTTCAAGTTCTCCCCATGCTGCACCAGTATCAATGTATTGGAAATAGTAGCTGCTAATGCAATGAATATGGTAGTGAAACTTTCTTTTTAAACTGAAAGATGTAGAGTGATTTCATTGGACACTTAATCATCACATGTTTGCCATTCCACCATGATTCAAATCCCTTTTTTATGTTATTCCATTCACTGTCAGTGAAAGGTGCCTTAAAAAAAAAGAAAAAAGAAAAAAAAGTGAAAGAATCTAGCAGTTGGTAGCAGTTGCATACCTTAACATATTACAGCAGTAATATTTGTTTGCATTTTGTCAACACAATATCTGCTCTACAGCCATATGCTTCACTAATATGTTGCTACATTACTGTAACTACATCTTAAAAGCAGGTGACTGAAATTAATTTTTTACTCTTTCACTTGAGACACGGTACGAGTTCATACATCATATTTCAATGTTATTTTATTAATATTAAAAAGAAAAAACTTCATGATATACTGCAAAATTATATTTATTTTGTTATCAACTGGCTTTTCCCACAGCTCTGCCGACTGACCAATATACACTTTTTCGCACTGCCTGCAAGCATATATATATCTCACTCTGTGTGAAGGGTTATGTTTTGTTTTCACTACTGAATAAAATTTTGGCATTATAAAATGTAGACGAAGAGTTCTCGGGCTTCCAGCCGGGTGGCGGTGTCTTCAAATTGCGACGTTTCGACGAGTGACATACTCATCATCTTCTGGCGAAGTGCCGAGACTTTGCGGATGCCGGTCTCTTTATACCTGCGGTGTGCCCCCCACCACCTGGCCGTGGGAGGCTGGGTCCAGAGGAGCCGGCAGGTGGGGTGGAGGGGGAAGCGGGTGCGCTGTTCGTGTCTCTGTCAGAGCATTCTGATCACGTCTCGTGAGCTGGACGGTTCTTGTTGCGTTCCTGGCGTATTGCGGCTAATGCTGGATTCCAGGCTGCGCTCAGTTGATAGCCTTCGTCCCTGTTCACAAGATTCTCGTGGACCCGTATTTCTATTGATTCTTTAATGATGCTATCCCAATAGCTCCTGGCTCGGCACAGCACTCTGGTGTTTTCGAAATCAAAGGTCATATTTGGGGCCCACATCAGCCAAAATCGGGAGGCTATTAAGAAAATCAAACATAAATACCGTCTTCCGACCACCGCCGAAAACAAAAGAGCTGCTGGGCTCAGCTAAAGACCCGCTCAAACTAAACACACCTGGTATATACAGCATTGCCTGTGAATGGTGTGCAGTACATTGGCCAAACGCAGCGCTGCGTCTCTAAAAGGTGTGAGGAACACATCAGGCATGTTCGACTTGGACAGATAGAGAAATCTGCTATAGCTGAACATAGCATCAAAGAAAACCACACCTTTGATTTCGAAAACACCAGAGTGCTGTGCCGAGCCGGGACCTATTGGGATAGCGTCATTAAAGAATCAATAGAAATACGGGTCCACAAGAATCTTGTGAACAGTGATGAAGGCTATCAACTGAGCACGGCCTGGAATCCAGCATTAGCCGCAATACGCCAGGAATGCAACAAGAACCGTCCAGCTCACGAGACGCGATCAGAATGATCTGACGGAGACACGAACGGCGCACCCGCTTCCCCCTCCAACCCGCCCACCGGCTCCTCTGGACCCAGCCTCCCGCGGCAAGGTGGTGGGGGGGCAAACCGCAGGTATAAAGAGACCGGCATCCGCAAAGTCTCAGCACTTCACCAGAAGATGATGAGTATGCCACTCGTCGAAACGTCGCAGTTTGAAGACACCGCCACCCGGCTGGAAGCCCGAGAACTCTTCGCCAGCTGTATACGCTGGGAAAGCATACATTCATATTGTGGGTATGTAGTTGTTAGACTTTAACTGTTTTACAAGATTGTCGGAAATGTTGACAATGTATGGAATTTTGCACCTGTCTCTGAAACTGTTGTGTGATTTCTGTTGGATATCACAATATTATCAATCAGTGCAGAGCTGTAGCCATTTCTGGAGTCATTTTGTTTAGTGGTTTGTAGTTCTGTTGGAAAGGCTGATTTGGATAATAGAACAGATATGAGGCAATGCACAACTGAAGGTGAAGCGGCATGTTTGTGGATGCTGGGAGCTTGCAGGGATTACTCTATCAGTAACTATGCTTTTCCTGTAAATGCTAAATGTGTTTTTTCTTGTACTAACATCTATATTATGGAAGAGCCTCCCAGCTCCCTTGCAAACTAAATTTTCTTATGTTGTGAATGTAAATTTAAGATAGTATAGGACTAAGAGAAGAAGCCATAGGTAAGTCATCAGACTGACTTAACACTTGTTTTGAAACTGGAAGTAATTCTGTTTCACTCACAATTGAGTAGCATCAATTAGGTCACGTAATCCTGCAGGATTTACTTTAACAAAGGCTATACAATTGACAACACCTGTTCACAAACAACAGTTTGCTGATTAAATAATGAATTTAGCAAATTGTAACAATTACTGTGAATTGAGCTCAAAGTGTTAAATAAAGGTATTAAATATACTCCACCATGCTCAATTTCTGAAAAACAGCTAGATGTGCTAAAAGTAGATCTTGCACTCACATTGGGTGACAATGTTTCTACAAGACATTTGATAGCCCATTATTTAAAAATCGCTGATGCTATTGCTGATGAACTCTTATGTGACGAAATTAGTATGTTAAGCAAGTTTAAGAAATAAAGTAATCTCTAACAATGTCATCTCTACCAAAGCTGATAAATCAAACAGTTTAGTTCATTTGAACAAAAGTGATTATGTTACAAAAGTGAACCAGTTACTTGATAGATCTGGCTTCCAATAGCTACAAAAAGATCCAGCTGCAGCTTTCAATTAACAAATATAAACTATGTAAAAATAAAAATCATGTAAGAATATTACATTTGAAACCAACAGCCATATGATAACTAATATGAAACCCATGGCTCCTAGATTATATGGCTTCCCAAGTTACATAAATATAGTGACCCAATACTCCCAGGAGTTTCATCTTTTTCTGCTCCATGGCACCTGCTAGCAAAAGAGCTTGATTATATCATTAAAAAGAAAAACAGTTTTAAATTTAAGTTTGGTATCAAAAATTCTATGGCTCTGATTGACAAAATTAAAGGTTTGCAAATCTCACCCACTTTGAAACTTGTACATTGGCCAACAACAATCACACAATAGTTTCAAAGCCTGCTGCAAAATTTCATACATTGGCTACATTTCAGACAATCTTAGAAAAAAGTTAGTCTCAGGACAACAGACTTGCATTTTATGATCCCAAAAACATATTAAAATGTTTATTCCATAGTAAAGACAAAATGAAACCTTTGTTACAGAATGGTATACACAAAATCCCTTGCAGGCAATGTGGTCAGTCAGGCAGAGCTGTGGCAATTAGGCTGTGAGATCAAGAGAGAAACTGGCAATTGCAGAAGAAAGATTCAACCTTTGCTGTTCATCTTTTAATCAAAAACCATCCCTATGATGTAGAATGTGGAGTTGGGGGAAAAAAAAGGGTGAAAGAATGTAGCAGTTGGTAGCAGTTGCATACATTAACATATTACAGCAGTAATATTTGTTTGCATTTTGTCAACACAATATCTGCTCTACAGCCATATGCTTCACTAATATGTTGCTACATTACTGTAACTACATCTTACAAGCAGATGACTGAAATTAATTTTTTACTCTTTCACTTGAGACACGGTATGAGTTCATACATCATATTTAGATGTTATTTTATTAATATTAAAAAGAAAAAACTTTGGGGTGGATAACTGTTTGGTAGTGTTTTAGTTTGGAATTGCAAGAAAGGCATCTCTTACTATAGATGTTCTTGGTTAATCGATATGCTAACTGTAACTTTTAATCCGAGTTGTTAGTGCTGTTCCTTCTGGTAGATTAGGTTACAGCCATTCTCCTCGATACTTGATTCTGTCAACTTTCTCAATTTGACCTTGTTCCAACTGTAATTCATTGGGAGTATCACTGATGTTGGTGAGATATTTTGTCTTTTCTAGTGACAGTTAAAGTCCTACCTTGGCAGCCTGGCGTTTGAGCATATTAAGCTGTTTTAGTGCTACTTCCACATAGCTTGCTATAAGTGCCAGATCATCTGTGAAAGCTAAACAGTCTACTACTAGTCCCTTCAATTTGTTTCCCAGGTAAATACCGCTCAGTATATTTTGTACTTCATTTATTTTTGCTGCTCTCTGATCACCTTATCCAGTGCACAGTTGAAGAGAAGAGGTGAAAGTCCATCTCCCTGCCTAACTCCTGCCTTTATCTCAAAGCTTTCTGAAAGTGTTCCCCTGAACTTTACTCATGATCTAGTGTTACTCAGGGTCTTTTGGATAAGGCTGTGGGTTTTCTGCTCCAGGCCCATTTCCTGCAAAATTCCCATAAGAGTATGTCTGTCGATTGAATCGTATGCTTTCTTGAAGTCAATGAAAGTAACTATGTACTGTTTTTTTGCTAGTTTAATTTGACTTAATACTGACTTCAAGTTAAGGACCTGTTCAACACAATAACATCCTTTTCTAAAACAACCCTGATAATCTCCAAGTTTTGGGTCCAATTGAGGTTCGGCTCTGTTCAATAATGCCCTACATAATATCTTATAAGTGACTGGTATCAATGAGATCCCTCTATAATTGTTGATGTCAGTCAGTCAGTGTAAGGGGTGGATTAGTGCAAATGTCCAGCCATCTGGTAACTTCTCAGTATCCCAAATGTCCCGTACTATCTCTGTTAACTTGCTGATTGTTTTGTTTCCAGCTTGCTTCCACAGTTCTGCAACTATAGTGTCTTCTCCTGGTGCTTTGTTATTCTTCAGGAACTGAATGAGGTTTTTTACTTCTTCTGTTGGGGGGTGAGAGTTTGGTTGTTTGGGACTGTCTTGATAGATAAGGAAGGTTTTAGGGGATTCACAGTTGAGGAGATTCTCAAAATATTTGGCCAATATGTGGCAGTTGTCTTTGTCATTATAGGCTATGTTTCCATCTGGTCCTCTGGAGTGTATGCTGGGTGGGGCATAGCTTCTAAGGTTTCTCTTGAAAGTTTGGTAGAAGTTTCTAGTGTTATTCTTCTTGAAATCTTCATTTAATTGAGTCAGTTGGTCCTGAGTGTACTGACTTTCTTGTGTTCTCTTCATAATAGTACAACATGTGTCATAAACCAAGAAAAATATGTTAATGATTAATTTCACATAGGTCTGAAAAACAACTCTTCCTTATGCCATTCCCCCCACAAAGACACCACAATAATAACAGAACAAACATAGCTTACAAACTTCTTACATTTTCATTTTCCACAAACATGTTTTAATCACTAGATGTTTAGGCATTGCTAACAATGATTGACTATAGTAATATTTTCTGACTCATTTATGTAAAAAATGTAAATCCCCTTTTCTTAAAATACACATAAGCTTATTTGAAGTTACTATCATGTTGGAGAACTTATCTTCAGTTAATTCCATTACACTGAGACAGGAGGAGACAAATACATAGTATAATCTAATTACAAAAAGATGAATACATAAATAACAGACAAACCTTGCAGCCAGGAAATTCAAATTGGTGAAGCAATATTCATGAGGAAAACAATAAAACAGATAGTCAAATTTGACATACTAGAAAATTTTCCCCATCTCAAGTAGTAGTAACCTCATCTCTATTTATCATTTCACTGTACAATACAATCTGCCTATAATGTTCGGTTTCTACTTTGCTTCAGTGTCATTCTTTACTTAGCATAGTTGGTAACTATTTTTCTTTTTATGCAATAGCTCCATTAAATTATTATTCCACATGGTTCTGTTCTTTCATGATTGGGAAACTCAGCTAAAATTTTACTTTTACTCTTGTCTTAGGTATGTAGCAATAGTGTTTTACATGTCTTTCTGAACTGTAAATTAATACAATACATAATACAAAGTCTCTAGTCCATTGCTTCCCCAAGATAGTTCTCCACAGTAAATCAACATAATCATCATTATTATTGTAATTATCATAAAACAATAAGACATTTTCATTAATTCTCAATTCTCACAAAATATTCTCATCTCACAGTTCACCACTAAACGTCACCAATAACAGTTACTCACCTTATAGGAACATCATGACAATAACATAACATTCATAGCAGTAGCAAATGTAAACACTTTGCCATTTTTTTGTATATTCAGTGCAGATAGTATTTGTGTAAGGCACATATCAAGTTTATCTGGGTCTGTGACAGTCCGTTGTCACCTGAAGATGGCCTGAGGAGCTGAAAGCTGGTTCACAACCAAATAAATACGCATCAAAAAAAGTTTTGCATCATCCCGGTTCCCAGAACTCCTGAAGATACATTGACTGTGGATATTGTATCACAGACACAGCCCCTTTGACTGTTCAGAGATGTCACTAAACCTGCTCAAATATGTAAACAACCACGCATGAGCAGTGCCTATTAGATGGAGGAGTTCCAGTCATTCCACAAGCAAGGAGGTACACGGCTCATGTTGTCTGTAGTTCAACCATGCCTAAACGGTCAATACCACAGTTCAATAGTGTCTGCATTGTTACTTTGTGCCAGGAAGGGCTCTCAACAAGGGAACTGTCCAGGTGTCTTGGAGTCAACCAAAGCAATGTTGTTTGGACATGGAGGAGATACAGAGAGACAGGAATTGTAGATGACATGCCCTGCTCAGGCTGCCTAAGGGCTAATACTGCAGTGGATGACCACTATGGCTCTGAGGAACCCTGACAGCAATGCCTCTGTGTTGAATAATGCTTTTCGTGCAGCCACAGGATGCCATGTCAAACTGTGCGTAATAGGCTGCATGATGCGCAACTTCACTCCCGAAGTCCATGGCGAGGTCCATATTAGCAACCACGACACTGTGCAGTGTGGTACAGAAGGGGCCAAGAACATGCTGAACGGACTGCTCAGGATTGGCATCATGTTCTCTTCGCCAATGAGTGTCGCATATGCCTTCAACCATGCAATCATCGGAGAAGTGTTTGGAGGCAATCTGGTCAGGCTGAATGCCATGGACACACTGTCCAGTGAGTGCAGCTGTTTTGGGGTGGCATTATGTGGGGCCAACATATGCCGTTGGTGGTCATGGAAGGCACTGTAATGGCTGTACAATATGTGAATGCCATCTTCCGACTGATAGTGCAACCATATTGGCAGCTTATTGGTGAGACATTTGTCTTCATGGACGCCAATTTTCGCCCCCATCATGCATATCTTGTGAATGACTTTCTTCAGAATAATGACATTGCTCAATTAGAGTGTCCAGCACGTTCTCCAGACATGAACCCTATGAAACATGCCTGGGACAGGTTGAAAAGGGCTGTTTATGGATGACATGACCCACCAATCACTCTCAGGGATCCTTGCCGAATCGCCATTGAGGAGTGGGACAATCTGGACTACCAGTACCTTGATGAACTTGTGGATAGTATGCCACGATAAATACTGGCATGTGTCAATACGAGGACATGCTACTGGGTATTAGAAGTACTGGTGCATACAGCAGTCTGGGCCACCACCTCTGAAGGTTTGCTTTATGGTGGTACAACATGCAATGTGTGGCTTTCATGAGCAATGAAAAGGGCGGAAATGATGTTTATGTTGATCTTTAATCCAATGTTTTGTACAGGTTCCGGAACTCTCAGAACCGAGGTGATGTGTAACTTTTTTTGATGTGTGTATAATTTTACAGGACATTATGAAGTTTTTCTTTTTTAAAATTATAATCACATTCTGCCAAGCACTGATATAAAATTCAGTTAATTTTATTTTATTGTTAATATCATATCAAAACTTGAGTAAAAGGTTCATATTCACATTATTTCAATGTTGAGTCTGTATTTCCTGTGCATAGTATGATGTCGATATCCTTTTCAAATTTGCAAATGTGTATGAATTACTAAGGGACCAAACTGCTGAGGTCATCAATCCCTTGACTTACACACTACTTAAACTAACTTACGGTAAGAACAACACACACACACCCATGCCCAAGGGAGGACTCGAATCTCCGGCAGGAGGGGCCGCGCAGTCCATGACATGGCACCTCAAACCATGCGGCTGCTCTGCGTGGCATATATCCTTTTCATTGATACTGTAGGAGACATTATTTCTGTTATTTCTCCAGGGTCTCCCATGATGGAACAGCCACAAAGGTTCACCCAGAGCAATGAAAAAAAGAAAGAAGAAAAAAACATATTAAAATAAAATACTCCTTTGCAGCAGGGAAGCAGAGAAACGACCCAGAGTAACCAAATGTGGAAGCTCTTGCAGCATTAAGAGAAATACTTGCACGAGTAGAAGGGTTGAAGCAGGAGAAACTAGAAACTCCGGAAAAGAATAGCATAGTGTACCCCAGAAAAATTCCGTATAATATTGCCTTGGACTACTAGCTGAAATTACTTTGAAATACTTGATTTCCCAAAAAAGGACTTAACATTGCATAAAGGGGATCTTGCCCAGACTGAATAAAATAAATTTTGCTTTATTAAAACATTTTGTCACTCTTTATTTCACATATACCTAGAAAAATGAGCCATACCTACTAATTAAACTTATAGTAGGTAATTTGTTACTACTGAAATTAGAATGAGTGGATGAAATTCAGTGCATCTAAAGCTGCATGGTAAATTTTTAAAAATTCTGTCCATTGAGTAGTATTGTGTTTGCTAATGGGAGTTTGAAGTTCTTGTTCCCCCCTGTGGTTTTGAAACTTACTGGCACTTAAGAGGAATATGCTTTTAAGAGGAATATCTTCATGAAAAATTTATGTAGAGATTGTACAAGATTAATCCAAAGTGCCAATCCATGACAAAACCTTCTGTGCATGAATAATTAGGTCATGGGTAAACATATATTACTGATGTAGGGCAAGTTAATTCATTGTTTCATACTAGAGGAGTTCTTCCCAAAAATGATGAAAGTTAGGAATCTAGAATTGACAAGGAATTCTTCAAATACTGACAGTTATGCAGTTTCTGGCACTGGCAGCTAATTTATGACAGAAATGTAGTTAAATGTTTGGCCAGTAGTTCTACGAAATGAAATCAAGATCAAAGTTTCTGGGAACTCAATTGTATTTCAGTATTAGTGAATAATTTACCTTTTTGCGAACCTTCACGAAATTATGTTATCAAGATTCAGTTCAAAATCAAAGTTGTTGCACTGCTGAAATGAGAAAGAGCAACATTATTACATTACTAATCTTCAACTGACATTTCAGAGCACACTAAATAGCATCTAGCACCTCACATAAGAAATTGTCTTCTGAGAGGTAATAATACATATACTGTAGAGATGATAGGGATTAGGGAAATTGTAAAAATACTATTGAGAAGATAAGGGATCATCAGTTTCCAAACATCTATCTATCACTTGCAGTTTCATCCCTGCTGGAACTGCATCCGTCATATAAGTATCCAATTTTTGAATGGATCTCAATACTTGATTAAGAAAGTACTCAAAATCTGGTTTAGTATTGAAGTGATATTTTTTTTATAAGTATGTTTACTACCACCATTTTAATCATGTGCAACATCAATTTTTGCACCCAGTATTCATATTTTCATTTTATTGTGTTTAACTTTGGTGGCAGCTCTGAAGCTATCATCTCATGGGATATGTCAGCTGACATTCACAAGGAGCTATACAAGTTTTGTGACATTTCACATTGAGGAGGAAATGCCCTATGTGAAACATGAAATAAGTTTCTCTTTATTTTGGCAATGGGTTGTAACACATTAACCAATAAGAGGCAAGAACATTCTCTATGCCACAAGCTGAACTTGGGACACATCGTACCACATTTAATTGTTTTTAGTTAAAGCCCATATTTATTTGGTTTTACATTATAACTTAGACCCTAAGAATATATGGTGTTTCAAAGCACCAGAAAATTGAGGATCTCTCAGAAACATGTCATTATTGCTATGATATGTTGCAATAAAATGGGAAGAAATGTCACATAGGTCATTTTTGTGTTTAGTTACTTTCATATTATAACTAGCTTGTTATGAACACTGAAATGGCCTTCAACATCTTTACCAAGAGCCTGCACACACCCCTACATTATATGTGAGGTTTTCATGACGAGTTCAGACCTTGTTAGAATGACTAAAGGATTCAAGTAAAATTTCACTTATCGTGTGTCTTATTGACCTCCTCCTAGAAGAAACGGCATTTTGATTTTGCCCAGGGTTGTCTGCTGTCCTGTATAGACAATATTTAATATTCTCTGCTGTCTTCAGTGTTATGATAAATTACACAATCTATGTGAATGTTGCACAAAACTTTGATATACTAAGTGTATTACATTCATGTCAGTTCAGTAACACAGCCAAGTTACTTATGTCTAGTCAAGACGAAATGTCACATAATGAGGAGAACCACTGCTGTCAATTAGATGTTTACATTTTGACATTCTTGCATAGGAAAACTGAAAAGTACAATGGAAAACCCAAGATGGAATAATAACAATATTACGAAAAGGATAGTTGCTACTCACCATATAGTGGAGACGCTGAGTTGCAGATAGGCACAAGAAAAAGACTGTCAAACAAAGCTTTTGGCCAAAAAGACTTCAGTGGAACACCCTGCTTTGATATTACTTTTCCTTGTAGAAATAACCAATATGAAAAATTCTTTCGAATCTTGAATAGGTTAAAATTATCTCAGCTCTTTCACTAAAAGATTTTCATGTGATTTTGTTGTGGCGTAACAAGCTTGCTACGCCACACTGGGAAGGGAGCCGAAAAAAAGGCACGCGTACACACACGCCGACTGGCGTCAAGTCTGGAACAGGATAACTATTGAATGGTAGCAAGAAAAGTACGTAGCTGCTTTATACTTAACTTTTATTCTTTGATGAATACAGCGTTCTTCTTGAGACATTTATACGATAACTCTCAAACTAGGTAAGGCTAATGGCGCCTTGCTAGGTCGTAGCCATGGACTTAGCAGAAGGCTATTCTAACTGACTCTCGGCAAATGAGAGGAAGGCTTTGTCCTTATTGTCGCTAGCAATGTCGTCGTACAACTGGGGTGAGTGCTCTATCGTATATCGAGACCTGCCTTGTGGTGGCGCTAGGTCTGCGATCACACAGTGGCGACACGCGGGTCCGACATGTACTAAAAGGACCGCGGCCGATTTAAGCTACCACCTAGCAAGTGTGGTGTCTGGCAGTGACACCACATTCCTCCCCTGCAAATCGGCGAACAGTCGTGTGATAAGGCTTCCGCCCGCCGTGGGGAGGACCCCATGTTGACGTATGCGATGAGGTGGGGAGCCTAACAACAGGCGAGGCTGCGCCACCCGCACCCGGCCATTCGGTCCGAGGGGATCTAGGAAACGCCTGAAAACCTAGTCCAGGGTGCACGTCAACATGCGGTGTATGCGCCCGTAATGAGACAGGAGGGGTCGAAGGGTCGACCTCCATTGCGTCGGGGTACCCGACGCACGATGACGTCATGTGGTCCGGAGCGGGCAAGAGGTCCATGGCGGAGGACGGCTGGTCACGGGAAGCGATCGGCGGCGCGTGACCCAGGGAGGCGCTTGGCGGCTGCAGCGAAATGTCGAATGCGGGCGGCGCCGGCGGGAGAACAGGCGGCGGCGGGTCGCCATGGGGCAAAATGGAAGGCATCGTCGGTAACACCTGGGGATGAGGCGAGCCAGTAAATGGGTCCCCAGGGCACTGACCGGACGGCACCGTCGCTGAAAGCAGACGGGGAGCGGCAGAACCCGTGCGACGACAGAGGCGCAGCTGATTGAGATGCCGACGCACCTCACCAGAGGCCCCCAAAACCAAATACATCGCGCGGCCGAGGCAGCGAAGAATGCGCCCTGCGAGCCAATGCCGTGAACCTCGATAGTTGCGATAAAATACAACGTCGCCTGGAGCAAAAGCAGGAGTCTGCCGCTGCACAGGAACCTGATGCGGCGGATGCAGCAAAGACATCAAGGTTCGATGAGGACGACCATGGAGCAACTCAGCCGGCGAGCGACCATCTCGGGGCTGAGAGCGATACGAAGACAAAAAGAGCAACAATGCGTCCTCCCAAGAATGCGACTCTTTCAATTTCAACATCTGTGACTTGAAAGTCCGGACCAATCGTTCAGCGGCACCGTTTGACTGAGGCGAAAACGGCGCAGATGTCAGATGTTGAATACCATTGGCCTTGCAGAATGACTGAAATTCTGCGGACATGAATTGTGGGGCATTGTCGGAAACAATAGTCTGCGGAAGACCTTCAATGCGAAAGATAGCAGACAACGCTTGGATGGTGGCGGAGGACGTCGTGGAAGACATCCGGACAACAAAAGGAAAATTACTGAAGGCGTCAACCAGAACCAACCATCGAGCATTCCAGAATGGACCAGCAAAATCAATGTGCAAGCGTTGCCAAGGGGAAGTGGCTTTTGGCCATGCAAAGACTTTCCGCGGCGGTGCGGATTGTTGTTCGGCACACGCCATGCAAGAAGAACACATATTCGTAATTGCAGCATCGATTCCGAACCAAGTACAGTGCTGACGAGCAAGTTGTTTCGTTCACACTATACCCCAATGTCCTTGGTGAAGAAGCCGTAAGACAGAGGACTGTAACGAACGTGGGACCACGACTCAGGACTGATCATTATCAGAACGCAACAACAAAACACCACGTCGAACAAAAAGTCTCTCCTTGTGAGCAAAAAATCGGCGAACCAACGGATCCGCAATCCGAGACCGTGACAAAGGCCATTGCGTAGCAACAAAACGCAAAACAGTAGCAAGGACAGGGTCAGCAGCTGTGGCTGTAGCTACACAACGAAAATCAATCGGAAACGATTCGACCACTTCATCGGTTTCCGAATCAATGAACATGCAAGCAAGTTCGGAAGAATCGAATGCTTTATCCTCAGCAACAGGCAAACGGGACAACGCATCGGCATTTCCGTGCGTAGCAGTGGACCGATACAAGATATCGTAGCGGTACTGCGAGAGGAAAATAGACCAGCGAATGAATTTCTGCGCTGTACGTGGAGGTACAGGCTTGTTCGGATGAAAAAGCGACGTCAAAGGTTTGTGGTCTGTGATGATGGTAAAGTGACGACCATACAAGAAATCAGGGAACTGAGTAACACCAAACACGAGAGCCAAAGCTTCTTTCTCTATCTGGAAATAATTTCTTTGCGCAGACGAGAGCAATTTGGACGCAAAGGCAATAGGGCGATCATGCGAGCCAACTTTGTGCGCAAGCACAGCACCGATCCCGAAATCCGATGCATCTACCATCAACAAAAGGGGTTTCTGGGGATCGAAAGGCGTGAGGCAAGTATTAGAAAGCAACGCCGATTTCAACTGGCGAAAGGCGCGTTCGCATTCCGTCGTGCAGAGAAACGGAACACCTGTACGGCGTAAGCGAGGAAGCGGAGCTGAAATGGAAGAGGCATTGCGCACATTCACTTACACCTTGTGATTCTATATCCTTTAACGGTCGTGCGACTGCATCACGCAATGCGTGGGGAACATTGCGCGCTCGGAAAAATTTCGGTTGCGCGTGGACTTTCAGTTCCAATTGTGCTTCATAGTTCTTAGCGCAACCAAGGCCCGGTGCGAAAATGTCTGCAAATTCTTCACATAGCCTAGAAACACTGTCTGTAGGCACAGTCTGATTTACTGATAGGACCTGATTTACAATAGACATGTTAAACAACTGAAATAAATCTAAACCAAACAAGTTCACTTCAGTAGAAGAACGAAGAACGTAAACTGACACAAGTTTTGTTTGTCCCTTGTATGTGGCAAGAAGGCTGCACTGTCCTAACACAGGTATATTCTGTCCTGAATAACTATTTAACTTAACATTTGCGGCACGCAACGGAGGTTTGCCCAGTTGTTTGTACGTGTCGTGATTGAGCAATGAAACTGCAGCTCCGGTATCGAGCTGGAATGGTATGACCTTGCCATTGAAGTCCAAAGCTACAAAAAGTTTATTGTCCTGCTGACGACAAGAGCGACTGTTTCGTGCAATTTGAACAGACACTTGTACAGAATCACTTGCTAAATGGCGTGATTTCCGGCGACGTCGACGCACAGTTTTTGTGGGACGAACACAGCCACTGTTAGAGAAAGTGGCACTGGACGGGGTGGAAGTAACGACATGAATGTCCATGGGCGAAGGTCCACGAGCCTGAGTGTCCTTGGTTCGATTCCGGCGCAAAGCAAAGGGCCTGGAATGATTGTGATTGTCTGATCTGAGCTTTTTCTGGCAAACACTTTGAACATGTCCTTTCCTATTGCAGAAAAAGCAAATAGCTTGGCGTGACGGGCAATGTTCACGCGAATGTCTAGTAGCACACCGCGGGCATGATTTCACTGCATTTGTGGGCTGGCGCGGCACACGTGGCTTAGAGCGCGGCGGCAGCTGCTTCGACGTGCGCGATGGCAGTTGACCGGGCCGCGCAGCTCGCCCCGCGGGCCGGTTAATGTTACACATGGCTGGCGAAGTTTCAAAAGATTCCTGAGCACAGTCAAGTGTGTCTTGTCTATCCAATATGTCTATCACTTGTTGAAGGGAGGGATTAACTAGTTTCAAAATGTGCTCCCGTATGCGAATATCAGAAACGTTCTGTGCAATTGCATCACGCACCATTGTATCTGAATAAGAAAGGCCACAGTCACAGTCAAAGGCACAGTCCCTAGTAAGTCCTTGCAATGTTGCTACCCACTCCCTATTAGTTTGACCGGCCGTACGTTTTGTACGAAAAAACGTATACCGTTTTGCAACCACATTAACTGTTTCTTTGAAATAGGCATCTAAAGCAGACAAAATTTCTTCGTAGGACAGAGTTGCTACGTCGCGTCGGGGAAACAATTTCACTATCACACGGTAGGTGGACACACCGACACAAGAAAGCAAAAACGGCTGCCGCTCATTACCTTGAATTCCGTAGGCGGCTAGATGAAAGCCGAACTGTCGGGACCATTCTGGCCACGATTCGTGCGCCGCATTAAAACTGCGAAACGGCGGTGCAACTGCATGTTGTGGCTGCGGTAGCGGTGAAGCGGCGGCTGCCGCATCGGTGTGAATGGCACGTTGACCCTGGACGAGCTGTCCTAGGGCATCCAATAACGCCTGCGTCTGCTGATTCTGCCAGCGATAAAATTCGGACAGTACATCTGGCGAAGCCATGACACAAATAAATGTAAGCAATCAGAAAGAACAAGACCCTTTCCGTTGCCTCGTCGCCAATCTGTTGTGGCGTAACAAGCTTGCTACGCCACACTGGGAAGGGAGCCGAAAGAAAGGCACGCGTACACACACGCCGACTGGCGTCAAGTCTGGAACAGGATAACTATTGAATGGTAGCAAGAAAAGTACGTAGCTGCTTCATACTTAACTTTTATTCTTTGATGAATACAGCGTTCTTCTTGAGACATTTATACGATAACTCTCAAACTAGGTAAGGCTAATGGCGCCTTGCTAGGTCGTAGCCTTGGACTTAGCAGAAGGCTATTCTAACTGACTCTCGGCAAATGAGAGGAAGGCTTTGTCCTTATTGTCGCTAGCAATGTCGTCGTACAACTGGGGCGAGTGCTCTATCGTATATCGAGACCTGCCTTGTGGTGGCGCTAGGTCTGCGATCACACAGTGGCGACACGCGGGTCCAACATGTACTAAATGGACCGCGGCCGATTTAAGCTACCACCTAGCAAATGTGGTGTCTGGCGGTGACACCACAGATTTTGTATACAGTGTGGCTAAAATGTATAAAAAGTAGTTAATTTTTTATAATCGATATGTATGGTTAAAATTACTCCAGCCTCAAGAATCTATCCCTAGACATACTGCAGCCAACAACGAGAAAATGAAGATAAGTAAAAAATAGTTTTTTTGTATATCATGCCTCTCAAAGCTTTCGAAACTTTTGCAGAGACGGAGAAATTTAATGGTGATGTGTGGGAGGGTATGATTGCAATTGTGGCCATCATCCAGGATCAGTTGACTGATAATGAAGTCTTGTCTGTTGCAGAAGAAGAAAGGATAGTGCTTTGCATCATTTCCAGCTTTTATATACATACGGAAACTCCAATCACTTGACGAAAGAAGACCCGAGAGCTGCCCAACAAAGTCGTATCAACAATGATGAGATACTATCAACAATGAGGGACCTGATGAATTCAAAGAGGATTTACAATTACAACGAGGGACATCAATTAAAAAAAAAATTATTTATTTATTTATTTATTTATTTTTTGGACTCGTGTCATTGCTAGGAAAACGAAGAGAGACGAAGATAGTGATGATGAAGTGAAAGCTGTAGCATCCAGCCAAGACATGTTTGAACCAAGTGAAACCGTAGTTTGCAAAGAAACAGAGAAAAACCAATATTTTGCAGTTGATTCCAGCAAAATTAGAGGAAATGAAGACAGATAACAATAGCAAATTTAATGCAGTTAATGAGCAGTTAACTGAAATTAGGATGGACAATAATAGCATATTTACTTAACTACAAGGACAATTAAATGACCTAAAAATTGAAAACAATGGTAAAATGGACAGGATACAATACCAAATAGACAAACTTAGTAATCAGGTTTTGGAACTAAAAGATGGGTTGTCAGAGGGATTAAAAAGTGTGAATGAAAAAGCATGTGTCCTAGAAAATAAATTTATTGTTTTGGAAAATGAACTAGTAAATGAATCTGCTCAACAGACAAAGAATGTTAATGATGTCAGTGTTCAACAAAAGGCTGCGTAGAGGAAAAAATGGAACAAAAGTTTAGTAGTTTACAAGAAAAAACTTTAAATGTTAAAACAGTATGCTAACTAATGTAAATGTTTTAGATCAGAAAACTTCAGTAGTTTGGGAAAATTAAATTCACAGCAGTATACATTGAAATAATGGTATTGCGTGGTCCAACGTTCCAATCAAAAGTTTTTAGTGATTCAAGAATTTCTGCGTAAATTCTAGAACCATTCGGCCTTCCACGGTCTCGAACACACAATATTTTAGATGTGAGTGGGAAAAAGGAACCCTATTTACTACGTGTCACCTGTCTGTGTGTGCAGGTCTGAAGTTTGTTGTGAGAAGACTGTAGGCAGGGCAGTTGATTGGCACTAACAAGTACTCGTCGGCCAGTCCATGGAAGTCGTAATGAAAGCACACAGCACAACCAAGGAACTTCTGTGTTATTCTGCGCTGTTTTGTAACTGTGACTATTGTTGGTGATGAAAGAACGTGGAGTTGAGAAAGACTTTTAAGTAACTCTTAACACAGACTTGCTAGAGGTAAGACATGTTTATGATTTCTGTGGTTGTTAAACCAACTCTGTTGTAAATGTATCTTAATTGTGTCTAATGTGAGATGGCTTGGGTGACTTACAAGAAGTTGAATATTTATGTGAGAAATTATAATTTTGTTCTTTGTGGAAGTTGAAGTATACCAAGAGTGAACTAAAAGTATTACTTGAGTACGTACTTATTTCATGAATAAAGAGAGAATCTTATATGTTCTTTTAACTAGCATCATTCTTCGGAGAAGAAGTTGATTGACGTAGCCGGCCATCCAGAGAAGAAGATCAGCTGCGCATACCAAGTAAGTTGACTCGTGTAGAAGAAGTGGGAAGGTTGCAGTCCAACTTCACACATTCTTGTCATCAAAAAACATTAGAATGTGGTGACCATGACAGGACCAAAAGAAAAAAGCAATTCTGAGACGAAAATGAGGGAAAAAGCTGTCAAGTGTTGCAATAACAACCAAGCATAACAAGACAAGAGAATCATTAAGAGAAACTGGATTATGCCATAGTATCTGAGGGAGAAAATTTGTAAATACATATAAGGGAGAAGACATGAGAAAGTCACAACATGAGAAACCAGAGAGAAGATCTCGACGTATCAGAATAAGAAGAGATACACCTAGAATGATATGACTAAGGCGATCTGGTGGAGGGAGAATGCAGCTCTCACATGCATTGTGGGGATGCAGATGTGAAAACCAGCCTACATCCAATGCCGCCAGCACCAGCTGCTGTTCGCTGGTGCTGACCTGCCGTCACATCCGCTCACCTACACTGTGAGAAGTCTACGCCGTGTGAGTACAAAACAAAACTTTAGTACCTTAGCAAGAAGTGATACAAAGTATTTAGTGAACTTTACTAGTGTAGTTATTATACTTAATGTTATTTTTTTAAATGCTCACAAGGTCTAAAACTTGTAAAATCATGGATAACATTCAGAAAGTTGGAGAGACTTCAGAACCAGCCATGGCTATGAAAATTACCAAAGAAGGGCCTGACTGGTCTGAGTTAGTAAATCTAATCAAAGCTCAAAGTATACAATTAGGCTTAATGAATTCTCGATTAGATGATCAAAGTAAAACTTTAAATACCAAGTTAGATGACCAGAGGCAGCAGTCAAATGCTCAGAATGAAACTCTAAGGAAAGAAATAGGTTTGATACATTCTAGTTTAAATGGTTAGAATGAAGTTCTAAATACCCAGAGTGAAACAATGAATAGTCAAGCAACAAATCTAGGTTTATTAAATGCCAAAGTTGATGCACAGAGTAGAGAATGTAGTAATCTATGCGAAGACTTGGATACCTTAAATACTGAATTTGACACCCTAAATAGTAAAGGTGAAAATTTGAAATTAGATTTAAAGAATGAAGTAATTAATTCTTTGAACACTCATGTACATCAAATGTGTACTGACTTCAACCAAAAACAGAATGAGGATTTTCAGGATCTGACAAAAAGATTGGAATTGAACACTGAGGATAAATGGCATAGTGTGGAATCAGAGATTAATGAAAAGTTAGTATCATTGGAAAATGTAATGTCAAGTTTGATGCTGTAAAGCAGGGATTGCATACTTTAAAATAGTGCGTTGATATGCAAGATAAGTTAATGCCAATAATCCAATCGCAAATTACAGGCAGATAATGAAGAAAGAAACTTCAAAGAGGAACTAGTGAACTCAGAGATCATAAAATTAAGAGTCGGGAGGAACAGGTGGAGGAAATGATGGATTGAAAAGTTGCCGCGAAAGTGACCTCTGGGAACATATCACCTATTGTTTCTTCTGAACTTTCAAATACCTGAAAGGATATAGATGACTTGTGGAAAGAAGTTAACCTTATACAGGACAAAGTAGACAAGAGGGTGACTTCTCCTAATGTGGTATTGACTAGTGAAATAGTGACTGATTTACAATGGGGGGCCAATTCAGGATTATCTAGGCAATTCTCTACGTTTAAGCCGGATGGTTATGTACATCTGACTCATACTTGAAATGATTCAACCAAGCTTTGCCAAAGAACTGGGAGGATTCTAAAAAGATTGAATTTGCTGTGGGGTACCTTTTAGGGAAGCTTCAGAATGGGGTACTGTAAATACTGAGAACTTTTCTTCTTGGGGAGACTTGGACCACAATGAAAACTTACACCAAAGCAATAGCCCAAACTACAAAAGGAACAGGGGGGGGGGGGACCATGAGGCTAACCTAACTAGAGTACACTAGTGCAACAGAAAAAATGATAACAATTATCAGAAGCATCCACCTTTGAATTTAGGTCCAGCAACTTCACAGCAATTTGTACCGAGTAATAATAGAACACAAAGTGGTAACGTAGTATCTCAATTCGGTAACCAACCTGTGATTACTAATAATGTGGAAAAGTAGTGCAAACTGTATCAAGGGCCAGGGCTCACACTGTGGAAATAGAATGCCTTAGTCAATACAAGTATGTTAACTTTACCCACAAAATACCTGCAAAGGAATGGTTGCTACTGGAAGAACAAAGCTTGACTGCCAATAATCCACAACGTACTAATAGCAGGGGCCATAGAAAATTCTAAGGTTAACATATTTATAGATTCAGGGAGTGAGGTATCATTCATCTCTGACAAATTCTTTACTTCACTACAGACTAAACAACACTTACTGTTATTACCAGTGACCAGAGTTTACATAGTTGGAATAACAGGAACAAAAAGTGAGATTGTGAAGTACGAGACTCAAGTGAACTGCAGCATTGGAAATATATTATTTTGTCAAATGCTGTCAATAGTAGAGAATACCAATAGATATTTATTGTTTGGTTTAGATTGGCTATTAGTGTTTAAAGTTATCTTGAACTTTGATGAAAAGCTTCTATGTTTTGGTGAAGGGGATAGCAGATATTGGACACCTTTTGTGACAGATAGCTATATGGGAAAACAAACAACTGGATGTCAATGTTTGCGAATAACAGCTGCAGCACAACCGTCGCTGAAAATGGATAATGTAGATCAAGTAACACATCAAACTGACATACAGGACAAAGTTAATGAATCTCTAATATTAACTGATCAACAAAAGTGAGATATATATAAAATTTTAATGGAGGATAATGGAATGTAGTCAAATTAAGTCGGGTGATGCTGAGGGAATTAGATTAGGAAATGAGACACTTAAAGTAGTAAAGGAGTTTTGCTATTTAGGGAGCAAAATAACTGATGATGGTCGAAGTAGAGAGGATATAAAATGTAGACTGGCAATGGCAAGGAAAGCATTTCTGAAGAAGAAAAATTTGTTAACATCGAGTATAGATTTAAATGTCAGGAAGTCGTTTCTTAAAGTATTTGTATGGAGTGTAGCCATGTATGGAAGTGAAACGTGGACGATAAATAGTTTAGACAAGAAGAGAATAGAAGCTTTCGAAATTTGGTGCTACAGAAGAATGCTGAAGATTATATGGGTAGATCACATAACTAATGAACAGGTGCTGAATAGAATTGGGGAGAAGAAGAGCTTGTGGTACAACTTGACGAGAAGAAGGGACCAGTTGGTAGGACATGTTCTGAGGCATCGAGGGATTACCAATTTAGCATTGGAGGGCAGCGTGGAGGGTAAAAATCATATAGGGAGACCAAGAGATGAATACACTAAACAGATTCAGAAGGATGTAGGCTGCAGTAGGTACTGGGAGATGAAGAAGCTTGCACAGGATAGAGTAGCATGGAGAGCTGCATCAAACCAGTCTCAGGACTGAAGAAGAAGAAGACGAAGAAGAAGAAGAAGAAGAAGAAGACGACGACGACGACGGAGTATGAAGTAGTGTTCTCGGATTGTCCCGCTAACATCAGTGACTACATTTGTAAATTCAAAATCAAAGATGACACACCATTCCTCTGTAAGTCGTATCCAATACCTGTAAGTTTGAAAGAAGCAGTTAGGGGGGAAATCAAGGAAGTGATTGATAACAATATAATAGAACATAGCTCCAGAGTCATGAATAACCCTTTGGTTGAGGTGAAAAAAGCTACAGGTGGGGTACTACTAGTGTTAGACGCTCGTACATTGAATAACCAGATAGAGACAGAAAGAGACAGACTGATTAATATTGACAAATAGTTATCTAAATTTGGAAAAGCAAGGTTTTTTTAGCATGATGGACCTGACTACAGGATATTGGCAAATAAAATTACACCCAGAATCCAAAATATATACAGCATTTCTGTTTGATGGTAAATCATATCATTTCAATGTGCTGCCATTTGGACTTAATATTTTTGTATCCGTATTTATATGTGTGCTGGATGAGGCATTAGGGAGAGATTTATTAAGGGATTTGATAATATATGTAGACGATATCCTTATAATACCAGCTACTTGCGAAGAAGATTGTCTCACCTTATGCAGAACTCTGAAAAAATTTAAAGAGAAATGTATTACAGTGAAGCTACCAAAATCGTATATCGTGTGCGAAAAGCTTAGGTTTTTAGGTCATATTGTAGGGGTGCAGGGAACACATCAAAGTTATTAAAGAGTGTCCACACCCTAGAAATGTAAGACAGTTGAAGGGATTTATAGGAATGGCCGCATACTATTGATGGTACATACGAGCTCAAGAACTGAATGACCTGAGAATTTTACATTTATTAAGGAAGGGAGTACCGTGGATTTGGGATCAAGAGCAAATGATGCGTTTGAAATCATCAAAAGTGTGCTTGTTGAATCACCCATATTACATCATCCGGTTATGGACAAACTGTTTAAAATTTCACCTGATTCATCTGATTACAGTATTGCTGCAGAACTTTTCCAAGGAGAGTGGGATCTAAATAATGTAGAACACCGAACCATAGCTTTTGCTAGCCATAGTCTAAATAAGCATGGATTAAATTACACGGCTATTGAAAAAGAACTGTTGGCAATTGTATGGAGAATCCAAAAATTTCAAACACTAGTATGGGGGTCAGAAATCCATGTTTACACAGATCATCAAGTTTATTCTTTGTAATGAGTAGTCAATAGTTACACAGCAGATTAATGCGATGGATGCTTTTCCTACAGGAATATGATATCAGGATAAAATATGTAAAAGGTTCCGAGAATATTGTACCGGATGTTTTATCTAGGTTACCCATAGGAATGGAAGAATTAAAACATACAGAAGAACTCTGTGTTATTTTTGCAATTAATTTTATTTCAGTAGAATCTGAACATTAACCGTACAAGAGATTGGCTCAAAGAATAACAGAAAATATCCATCATGATCCATATTTTATAGAAATATTTTCTATGTGTGTTCAGAATTCATTACCTCCTAATCAAGTAGGAAAATGGAAAATTATAGGTCTTAATTTGTTTTTGAGAGACAGCTTAACATCTCAATGTTGGCACTTGTGTATTCCAGAGTTAGTGGAAGATGAACAGGTCTGGTATGTTCATACAGGATATGGACACTTCGGAATCAAAACGTGTATAACCCATATGAATATCTATTATTTCAAGAAGCTAGGGCATAAAGCAGCATCTTTGATTAGAACTTGTGAAATCCGCCAGAAGGTGAAAGAGAATAATACTCCTGTGAAACACAAAATGTATCCGATTATTCATAAATCGTTACACGATCTCAAAGCAGCAGATTTCTTTGGACCAGTTCCAAAAGGAAAGGGAGGAGTATCATACATTTTGGTCATCATAGAGTACTGGTCAAAATATGTTAAACTGCAACCTATTAAAAAAGCAAATATGCAGACAATTATACACCGTTTACAACAATACTTTCTGGAAGTAAGTAAACCAAAGCAGTTTCTTACAGATAATGGACCACAGTTTGTGAGTAATGAGTTTAAGGAACTCCTAGCATGGCAAGGTATTCGACAAGTTTTGATATCTAATTATAACCCATCGTCAAACCCATGTGAAAGAGATATGAAAGAAATTGGGAAATTATGCCGTACTTACTGCTATGAAAAACATACTTCATGGGCAACAAGAGTTAAGGACTTTGAACTCATCCTAAATGAATTACCACATTTATCAACTGGGTTGACACCTTTAGAAGGTGTAGGTAAACCCTTTGTCGGAGAACTTCTCATTAAATATTTTAGTTGGCCTGAACAACCGAGTGTCAAATATGAAGTGAAACAGGAAATAGTTTCTAAGAATTTAGTTGAAAAAGCACAACAAAGAGTGAGTAAGCATAATGAGAAGGCTGTAGAACCTCAATACAAAATCAATGACCTAGTCCTCATAAAACAATATCTTCAAAGCTCGACTCTGAAAAAAAGAGACCCATAAATTTTTCCAGAAATATGAAGGACCATACTGGGTACAGACAGTAATCCACCCTAAGACAATATTTTTTGTAGATTGTACAACTGGATCAGATAAAGGGAAGTACAATGGGGATGTTAACGTTCTAAGTTAACGGGCAGAGTGATGACCGTTGGATCCGGAGTTGTTTTCGGTGTTTCTTCTATAATAGTTTTCCCGCACTGAATTCCTTCAAAATCTTAAACTATTCTATCATCCCATACTTAGAGATACTATGAAAAAAAATGTACCAGCTAGGATTCGTGATTACATCATCCAATATTGTTCATGGTGGGGGATTTCCTTGTTACACTACATCCAGTTAGACTACTAACAACTTCTGGCTCCCTATATAATGTCTCGTAGAACTAAAGCTTCTGCATACATGCTTCTGGTACTGCTCTTATGTTCCCTGCAAGAGCATGCATGAGGCAGAGATTTGAACAGTGCATTCGCACGTATGATGCCTGTCCCCAGGCCCTTCAGTCCTGACTTGTCCCGACTTGGCTCATCGGCAGCATGAGGTGGAAATTTGCACACGTTGTCTCCAATCCCCTCATTTGGTACAGCTCTGGGACAAGATTTACTGAGCCGTCTGGTCAGCTCATCTCTCCATTGGTATCAATTGGCGCAGTCTCTGCGTACATTTAGGTCACGTTTTTGCTTGAAATGGTCTTTGTATGTAATCTCTTCACCGGTTTCTTTGCAAACCTGTGTTGGTGAAATCAACGTCATTAATTTAGTATGTTCTATTGATATAAAGTGTCATTACAATGACTCCAACACTGGTTTTCTTGAAAGCTGCCTGGTAATCCCTTTATTTGTCACATATTTCTGTGTAAATATGGAGAACCGTGTCCTGGTGCATAACTTTCAAAATAATTTCTGAACTCATGAGAATACTACTATTCTCATACTGAATGTGATATAATTGGGCCAAAGTTCCAATTTATACGTCTTGCCACATATTTTTCTTAGTGAACTGAAGGAATTATTAAGTTAGCAGAAGATATAATAGTGGGTGACTAATTAAACAACTGTGATACTACAGCATTTAGAGTTTCTACTTTTTACAGAATATTGTATACTTTTATGAGATGTGATGTAGATGGGAGGGTTTGTATCAGTTTGACAGGGGTGGGTATTGTGGATAAAAGCATGGTTAACGAGAACACATAAATCATGACTAACGCAAAACACACATCACACCTTTCAAACAACCCTCGCAAAAACGTATGCCCGATTCTTCACCAGTTGCCATTTCCGTAGAGTTGCTAAGATTTTCTTCGGAGACCTCAAGGGTGAAGGTGGGAATGTCCATTCTGTAGGAGACGATTTAACTCCAAACCACCTCTGGCGTCTCACTCAAGTACCTGTGAGGTAGGGGTCCTGGGTGAGAGGGGAGTAGGAAAGGTTTCCTGCCTTTGGGGCTATCTTCTTTCTCTTCTTCAATCTTAGCAACCATTTCTATTTATTTCCTTTCTTACTTCTCTATTTTTTCTCTCTTTCCATATTCACATACCTCTATCGCAGAAGTCCTTCCTAGTTTCCTAGTTTCTGTGGTTTCTAAAACCTAGATCTTATCTTTTGATAAGAAGGCCAAAGAACCAGACTACACGAACACACATCTGCATACACACAAAGATGCACGGATACACAAACAATGAGGTTACTAGAAACCTGTTGGGATGTGAGAACTGCCAAGTGTTGTAGGGGAAAGAATATGTATATATAGAGAAACACACACACACACACACACACACACACACACACACACACACACACACACACACACACACCGAGTATATGTAAGAAGGAAAGAGAACATAAGTGAGAGGAATGAATTGTGATAATCATTAAGGAATGTCAGTTTAATAAATACTCTGACGAATTGTAGGACAGTAGGACTTGGATTATAGGTAGACATAGTATCTACTAAGAGTATAGAAGTTGAGAAGTAGAGGAGGACTCTAGGGATTAAATGAGGTATTAAGAAGTAAGAACCTTCAACATCGCAGCGCGTCAGCAATCGTTAGTTAATATAATAACTAATAATTGAACATAGGCCGGTGTGAGGTGGAGCATACACCATTAAGTAGTGGTTTTGACTTTGTACATATGTACTGTTTGTGTTTTCTTTTTAGTTTATAAATGTATAGCTATGGTGTTCGTTTAATCATTCACAAAGGTCTTCTTAGGCACTTGTGGGTTTTATTGTTGTTCTGAAGAAGGTGTAGTTATCTACGTCAAAACCTAGGTTAACACTAGGTGCTTTTTTCGCAGTCGCAGCTGGTTTTTTAGTTTTTTATTATATTAAGTAGTATATGCGAAGTGTAGAGCAGATTTGTATCTTTACCAGAAAATACTTAATTATAGTATACATAGGAATGTATACTGGGTAATGAACCATGAGGCCCACTCAGAAAGGATAAGGGGGCACACCCAGCATTTGCTAAGTATATAGAGCAGGCATACCTACATGGAGACAGAATGACCTATGGCCTAAAAAATAGAAATGTTTTATAAAGGGGCATACCTACCAGAATGGAAAGAGGAAGTGCACTCATATGGTCAACCCACAGGCAAGGTATAGGTATGGATCCTAGCAGAAGGGGACTGTATCGTGACAGAAGTCACACATTTTATAGGAATTATTCTGGAAAGTATGAATTCTATGCGCAGCGAGCATTGTTATGTTTTATGTAAGTTTACAAGTATCCCAAAAAACACTTTCATGCTGCCCAGAGTTTCTCCAAACTACAGCAGATAATGAATGAGCACATACTTAGGAAAGGTAGTACAAAAGGTGAGAACAGAAAGTAGATTACTCATGTGTCATGAACACCTGGAGTTTATGATTGGAAAGATAGCAGAAGAAAAAGAAAAGGACAATATAGCCCTCATGATTCCTATATATTAAAAGAGCTAACTAAAACCTTGAGGGAAATGCTCACGTTTTACTATCAAAGTAAAATGAGAAAAGAATAGTTAAATAGTAAGCAAAAGGTTATTCACGGTTATTGAAAGAAAAGAAATGTATACTGTTAAAATGTGAATTGTTATTATGTGTGATATTAATGTACATAATGCTTATTTTTTAAAATATTCATGTTCAATCTGGGGGTGGGGGTGGGGGATATGTAGTGATTCAAGGATTTCTGCGCAAATTCTAGAACCACTTGCCCTTCCATCATCTCGAACACATGATTTTTTAGATGTGTGTGAGAAAAAGGAATCCTATCTACAGCGCTTCACCTGTCTGTGTGTGCAGGTCTGAAGTTTGTTCTGAGAAAACTGTAGACACAGTAGTCGAATGGCACTGACAAGTACTTGTCGGTCAGTCCATGGAAGTCGTAATGAAAGCACACGGCAGAACCAAGGAACTTCTGTGTTATTCTGTGCTGTTTTGTTACTGTGACTATTGCTAGTGTTGAAAGAACAGTTAAGTTGAGAAAGACCTTTAAGTAACTCTTAACACAGACTTGCTAGAGGCAAGACATGTTTATGATTTCTGTGGTTGTTAAACCAACTCTGTTGTAAATGTATCTTAATTGTGTCTAATGCAAGACAGCACGGGCGACTTACAAAAAGTCAAATATTTATGTGAGAAATGATAATTTTGTTCTTTGTGGGAGCTGAAATATACCGAGAGTGAACTAAAAGTATTCTTCGAGTACCTACTTATTTCACAAGTAAAAAGAGTGTCTTATATGTTCCTTTAACTAGCATCATTCTTCAGAGAAGAAGTTGATTGACATAGAGATCCAGAGAAGAAAATCAGCTGTGCATACCATGTAAGTCGACTCATGTAAAAGAAGTGGGAAGGTTGCAATCCAGCTTCACACATTTTTGTCATCAAAAGATGTTAGAATTTTTCTATCAGACAATTTACATCCATTGGATTTTCTGCACCACTGTAGAGATAGTTTTGCATGAGTGACAATCAAAAACTTACATTTGTTAAAAGATGTCTTGAAGGCAAAGCTCTATCTTGAGTAAATATTAATTTCAGTCAGTGGGAAACATATCAAAGTTTCAAAAAAAGTTATTTAAATAAATTTTGGTCAGAAGCTGAACGACAGAGATTTAAAATAGAATTTCTTAATGGTCCTAATTGTAGGAATAGGGACAGTACCCTAAAAGAGTTTTGTAAGAATCAACTTAAGAAATCAACAGATCTTGACAAACCATTTGACAAAATGACATTGATTGATGCATTAAAAAGGAGATTACCAGAAAGGTTGCAGTGGGATTTAGTACACAGACCTGACGATTGCCTTGAACAATTTTTATGATATGTTAACAGGGCTGGATAGGGGAGTCTAAAGAAGCATGTACCATAATAATCAAAATGATGTAGATCACAATGGTAATAACTACAGAAATGGAGATAGAGGTAACTTCTATCAGGGTCAAAATGGTAATAGAGACAGAAACTTTGAACATCACTATAATAGGAATAATGGAGATAACCATGGGCAATTCAATAGAAGTAACAATCATAGAGGTAGCCAATTGGGAAATGGCGGTCTTCCTTAATGAAGGTCCACAGTTTTGGAGCAAGGAAATACAAAAAGTGCAGGACCCCAAATTTACACTTGGATTTAGACAATAACAGCAATATTAATAATGTGGCATAGGTATTTGAAGTTGAACAGAAGGAACAACCATATTTCTCACTTACGTTTTGAGCAAAATTTTTGGGATACTATGTTTAATTATTATACTGTAGATACTAATCACAAACCAGAATGTGAGAGTGATGAGAACTTTGATGTAATGTGTACTAATGATTTCTTCTCCTGATCAGAAAGCAGTGCTATTGATGTATGTAAAACAGGTGGTGACTGTATTGGATTTGATTCAGGTTATATTTTTGTTGTAGATGTGAATGAGAGCTGTGAAATGACTGAGGTTGGTAAATCTGACACTGATAGCTTATTGCAAATGAATGTAGGTGAAGCATGTGACTTTGATTGTGATGAGATTTGTGTTGTTAATGGTGTTGTTGATGAAGTAATTTTGGAAGAATAATATTATGATGATGATGATGATTATTATTATTATCAGGTATGTGTGGAGTTCAAGAATAATGAAGTTTCAGAGTTATTTGTGTTACTGATAAGTCAGATATATGTACAGTATTTAACTATCATTTTCTTGGCATTGCTGGTGAATTAAATAAAAATTTAGTTTCTACAGGGAATCATATAACTTTCTTGGCAAATGCCTTTCCGAGATTTATGTCTGAAATACTCCTCTGTGATACAGACGAGGAGGAGACTGAGTCAATAATTAAATTCCTGAAGACTGAAGACTCATGGATATGATGGAGTGCCTAGCAGAATATTAAAGTACTGTGCTTCACATGCTAGCCCTGTATTTAGTCATATTTGTAATTTTTTCTTTAGGAATGGTGAGTTTCCTGAAAGATTAAAGTACTTAGTAGTAAAGCCACTTCATAAAAATGTAGAAAAGGATAATGAAGACAATTTTAGACCTATTCCTATGCCATCAGTGTTTGCTAAAGTTATTGAAAAGGCTGTGTAAGTAAGGATAATTGATCATTTTATATCACACGATTTGCTATGAAATGTACAGTTTGGCTTTAGAAGTTGTTTAACAACTGAAAATGCTATATTCCCTTTTCTCTGTGAGGTACTGGATGGGTTAAACAAAATGTTTTGAATGCTCGGCATATGTTTTGATTTAACTAAGGTGTTTGATTGTGTTGATCACAAAATATTGCTCCAGAAGTTGGATCATTACGGAATACGGGAAGTAGCTCACAATTGGTTCACCTCTTACTTTGGCAACAGACAGTGAAAGGTCATTATTCACAATATTGAGAATGGCCGTGATGTGGAATTTGAATGGGGTACGGTCAAGGAGGGGGTGCCCCTGGGATCAGTGTTGGGGCCACTCCCGTTCCTTATTTATATAAACGATATGCCCTGTAGTATTACGGGTAACTCTAAAATATTTCTGTTTGCTCATGACACTAGCTTGGTAGTAAAGGATGTTGTGTGCAACATAGCCCAGTTTTGTATAGAGCTGTTCATGACCTAAGTCCATGGCTTGTAGAAAATAAACTAATGCTAAATCACAGTAAGACTCAGTTTTTACAGTTGATAACAAACAGTTCAACAAAACCTGACGTTTTAATTTCACAGAATGGTCATATGATTAGTGACATTGAACAGTTCAAATTTCTAGGTGTTCAGATACATAGTGGAAAGTCCACATTCAGGATCTTGTTCAGACTTAATGGTGCCATTTTTACTATTTGAATGGTATTTGAAGTGAATGATCGTTTGACAGGAAAATTAGTCTTCTTTGCTTATTTTCATTTGCTTATGTTGTATGGTATTATGTTTTGGGGTAACTCTTGCCATACTAAAAGTATATTTTTGGCTCAGAAATGGGCAATTTTGGCAATAAGTGGTGTCAGTTCAAGAACCTCTTGTTGACCCCATTCACGAGTCTGGGTATTTTGACATTGGCCTCTCAATATATATATTCCTTACTCACTTCTTGTTAAGAATATTAGCTTCTTCCCAAGAACAAGCAGCTTTCACTCAGTTAATAACCGGCAAAATCAAACCTGCATTTGGATCGGACTTCCTTAACTCTTGTGCAGAAAGGTGTGCAGTATACTGCTGCATCCATTTCCAATAAGTTACTGCTTGAATTAAAAAATCATAGCAGTAATCCACATGCTTTCAAATCGAAACTGAAGAGTTCCCTAATGGATCATTCCTTCTATTCTCATCAGGTTACCTTCCATTCAGAAACTGGGTGCACTCAGTAACTGTTATTTTACTTATAAACTATAAAGTGCAGCAATCAGTCATCCTTTTTTAGGTTTTATGATGCAAATCAAGATTTCGGCTGGTAGGTAGCCATTCTCAATGCACTATTTATTCTGTTCTCAATACATGTAAGTCTCTGTTGTTCAAGCATCAGTCACAGTTCTTTGAATACCAAGAAAGAACTGTGACTGATGCCCGAACAACAGTATCTTACATGTATTGAGAATAGAATAAATAGTGCATTGAGAATGGCTAACTACTAGCTGAAATCTGGATTTGCATAATAAAATCTAAGAAAGGATGACTGATTGCAGCACTCTATAGTTTACATGACCTTCTATTCTGTCTAGGAATTCCTTGAAAAATTAAGCTGACTCTTGTTGTATTGTTGATTGCATTTACTTTATGTATGGACAGAATTTTTTTTTTTGGGTTCATAAACATTTTATTTTTATCTGTTCTTTTATGTTGTAATTCATCTACTGATATGTTCCATGACCTTTTGGAGGTTTGCTCCTCAATTTAGTCTTACAGAACTTGATGTGTAAATAAATAAATAAAATAAAGATAAGGTAAGTGCTGAATGTGAATGTAAGTGAGGCTCATGGATTTCTAGTTCAGTCAACGCAGTTTTTCATTAATGTCAAACAGTGGAAAATCCAGAATGGAAGGTAACAATATTATGAGAAGGAAAGTTGCTACTCACCATATAACGAAGATGCTGAGTTGCAGATAAGCACAACAAAAAGATTTTCACACTTAAAGTTTTTGGCCAATGGCCTTTGTGAACAATAGACACACACATGCACACACACACTCATGCAAGCACAACTCACACACACGACTGCAGTCTTAGGCAACTGAAACCACACTATGAGAAGCAGCACAAGTGCATGATGGGAGTGGTAGGGAGAGGTAAGGAGGTGGGGAGGGGGGGGGGGGGAGTAGCAGACAAGGAGAGAAATAAATAAAAAAAGTAATAATTGTAATCCTACCTGTGGACAAAGGCTCCACCACTGTTGTTCTGAACAGCAAGGATTACGTGACAGAAGGAGTGTGCCAGCCATCACATACTTCCACCTACTAACCTTGCCACAGTGACCTCATTCCAGTAATCCAGCAGGATCTCCAGTCACTACTCAAATCCTAAGGCCATCCCAGAATCTCTCCTTGGAGTCCATCTCTCTACTCATCCCTACCACTCCCCGCACTCCTACCTTCTACATGTTTCCTAAAGGCCATGAACCTAACCACCCAGAACACCTCATTGTGGCCGGTTACAGTGCCCCCACTGAGAGAATCTCTGCTCTCATAGACCAACACCTTCAACCTATTGCCAGGAACCTACCCTCCTATAGAAAAAATACCAACCGTTTCCTCCACTGACTCCCCACAGTTCCCGTCCCTTTACCACACGGTGCCATGCTCATCACTATTGGTGCTACATCCCTGTACACTAACATTCCTAATGCCCAGGCCTTACCACTAATGAACACTACCTTTCCCAATGCCCAATGGATTCCAAACCAACGACCTCCTTCCTAGTCGCCACGACCAACTATATCCTCACCCACAATTACTTCTCCTTTGAAGGCATTACCTACAAACAAATCCAGGGTATGACTATGGGCACCCACATCGCACCATCCTATGCCAATGTATTCGTGGGCCATCTAGAGGAATCCTTCCTAAACACCCCAAATCCCAAACCCGTCACCTGGTTCAGATTCATTGATGACATCTTTGCTACCTGAATTGAAGGTGAGGATACTCTATCCACATTCCTCCAGAACCTCAAAAACTTCTCCCCCTTTGCTTCACGTGGTCCTACTCAACCCAGCAAGCCACCCTACTAGATGTTGACCTCCACCTCAAAGATGGCTACATCAGTACCTCCGTCCATATCAAACCTACTACCTACCAGCAATACCTCCACTTTGACAGCTGTCACCCATTCCATACCAATTAGTCCCACCCATTGTCATCACATCTGCAGTGACAAGCAGTCCCTCTCAAAATATACTGAGGGTCTAACTGAAGCATTCACTGACTGTAATTATCCTCCCAACCTTGTACAAAAACAAATCTCCCATGCCTGATCTTTCCAGTCTCCCACCAACTCCCACCATCTGGCCACAGAGGAGCATTCCCCTTGTAACTCAGTACCACCCAGGACTGGAGCAACTGAATTACATTCTCCACCAGGGGTTTGATTACTTCTCGCTATGCCCTGAAATGAGAAATGTCCTGCCCACTATCCTTCCCACCATTACCACAGTGGTATCCCACTGTCCACCGAACCAACACAATATACTTGTCCATCCTTACACAGCCCCTGCTCCCAATCCCTTACCTCATGGCTCATACCCCTGTAATAGACCAAGATGCAAGACCTGTCTCGTACATCCTCCCACCGCCACCTTCTCCAGTTTGGCCACTAACATCACCTGTCCCACATGAAAGGCAGGGCTACCTGTGAAATCAGTCATGTGGTCTACAAGCTAAGCTGCAGCCACTGTGCTGCATTCTATGTAGCCCTGACAACCAACGAACTGTCTGTTCACATGAATGGCCACTGACAAACTGTGGCCAAGAAACAAGTGTACCATTGTATTGCTGGACATGCTGCCAAAACATATTATCCTTCATTTCTATGATTGCTTCACAGCCTGTGCCATCTGGATCCTTCCCACCAACACCAGATTTTCTGAATTGGAAAGGTGGGAACTTTCCCTGCAATACGTCCTATGCTCTCATAACCCTCCTGGCCTCAACTTTCGTGAGTCACTGACCTCACCCATCCAGCCCCTTCCCTACTCCCATTCCAGCGCTACACAGCCGACATTCCACCAACACACCCAATCTTTTTTTTTAAATTTTTTATCTTTAATTTATTTTATTTTATTATTTTTATTATTTATTTCTCTCCCCCCTCCCAACCTATCCCCTGCCCCCCCCCCCCCTGACCTGCAGCACTTCACTGTCCACCATCCCCACCATACTATCTCTCCCCCTCTGCACCCCAGTCTCCTCCTTTCCCCCACCCAGTCACCACTCGCATCATGCACTGGTGCTGCTGCTCACAGTGTGGTTTCAGTTGCCTCAGACTGCAGTCGCTTGTGTGAGCTGGATTTGTGTGAGTGTGTGTGTGTGCATATTTCTGTCTATTGTTGACAAAGGCCATTGGCCGAAAACCTTAAGTATGAAAATCTTTTTGTTGTGCCTATCTGCAATTCAGCATCTCCACTACATGGTGAGTAACAACTTTCCTTCTCATAATATTGTTTCATTAATGTCACGCAGAATAATGATCTGTCAACCTAGAGAATAAAGGTGAAAAGTTTTTGAAATTTGTTTGTGACCAGATTGATGATAACAGATAAATGTGCATTCCAGAATAAGTTAGGTGTGGTTAGTCAAATTTTATCTTGAAATTGGAGGAATGAAGTGAAAGAAGATCTAAGCAGGAAGTGTTATTTTGACAGTAAAGTATTTTATGTTCCTTCCATAATAAGCTGAAGGAGATATCAAGGTGGTAAGGTAATGACCATGGTTCTCTCTTCTAATCATCAATACTTTTATTACACAACAAAGGTACAGGTTGAAGACTAGGCAGGAACAGAGGTCCCAGAAGTATACAAAACAAAGATCAACTCGAAGACATAATACACATATGATGTTCTGGCCTATCGATCTGTGGATCGACGCCACATATCTTTCACAACTGAAAGCCAACAATGACTGTAGCTAACAGCCAGAGAGATAACAGGAAGGTACTGAGAGTGGCGTGAACTCAGTCCAGCCCTCTCAGACAAAACTGAGCGGGAAAGTCATGTGGATGACGAGTGTCATCCATGTGAGCAACAGAGGGTTAAAGACGAGCTATGGCAAGCTGCACTCTTCACTGATATTAGATCAGTATTTGGCTTTATTCTTCCAGCTGCAAGTAGTTTTAAGCAGGTTGCTAAAAGCCTATTTTAATGGCAGCTAATAACTCACCTATCAAAACTTCTGGTAAAAATGTTAACTCTGACCTTCGAGAATAATTTTTGGCCTACTTGGACTTTTGTTGTTTAAAAAGTTTCTGGACTATTTTTAGTGCTGATTTCTTGCGTTATTTTTCACTGGTACCAGATTTGGTGAATATGTGTCTTATGAAAGGACCTTCATGCGCTCAATTTCCTAGCACACTGGGCTGTCATTGGGGTGATGTACACACCATGGACTGTGCGAAGATTTCCAGACAAACCACGTCTCCTTCTATGGTATAATGCATCTCAGAGCTGCACTTGTCCACATGTGGAATGCACATGCACATGTTACACAAGAAGACATCATTTTCTTGTGTGTGCATTGTGGTGCAAATTACAGAACTGAATACACGGTGCTTCACACTTAGGGATGAAGTTGAGGAATGTTCAGAAATATGATATGAAGAAAATGATGGAATGACCTATCTACAAGAGAAAAATCAGCGCTTGCAGAAAACAGACAGAAACTGGGGAATCTGTGGGATTACATAGCTTTGGACTCTCGTACAGTCCTCGAAAGGTGCCCTGGCCCTAATGTATCTGGTTTTACGAATAACCTGTTGGGTCACACATTTTTACTGTTCTTTTACAGATTCTTATTGCTCCAAAAGACAAAATGAACACTGCTATTACTACATGTTTTGAGTTATTCAAACAAATGTTATGCCTTTTGGACTTCTTAATGCACCCCAAAATGGCGGTAGTTCATGCAGAAGTACTTTAGGGTTTTCCATTTGTTTCTTGTTGTGTTGATGATATATTAATTTTTGTCTGCTACACATGAGGGCCTTTTGAAACATTTACATGCAATGCTCCAAAAGTTGGAGGACTGTCATATCATGATTAATGTTGACAAGTGTATTTTCATGAAGAAAGAGGATCCTTTCTTGGCCTAGAATGTGTCTAACAAAAGCATTTCTCCTATGCCTGATCAGGTTTCTGATGTTTGGAATATATCATTCCCTGTGACTTTCAAAGGACTATGCTGTTGTGGTCTTCAGTCCAAAGACTCGTTTGCTGCAGCTTTCCATGCTGATCTATCCTGTGTGAACCTCTTCATCTCCAAATAACTACTGTAGCCTACATACTTCTGAATCTGATTACTGTATTCATCTCTTGCTCTTGGTCTCCCTCTATGATTTATATCCCCCCCCCCGCCCCACACACACACACACAGTTCCTTCCAATACTAAGTTGGTGATCACTTGATGCCTCAGAATGTGTCCAATCAATCAATTCCTCTTTTGGTCAAGTTGTGCCACATATTTCTTTTCTCCCCATGTCTATTCATTTCCTCTTCAGTATTTATGTAATATACCCATCTAATCTTCAGCATTCTTCTGTAGTACCACATTTTGAAAGCTTCTATTCTCTTTTTGTCTCAACTGTTTATCATCTATGTTTCACTTGCACACATGGTTACACTCCATACAAAAACCTTCAGATGTTAACAAATTTCTCCTCATCAGAAATGCTTTTCTTGCCATTGCCAGTCTACATTTTATATTGACTGTACTTTGGCCATCATCAATTATTTTGCTGCTCAAAGAGCAAAACTCATCTACTACTTTAAGTGTCTTGTTTCCTACTCTAATTCCCTTGGCATTACCTGATTTAATTTGACTTCATTCCATTATTCTTGTTTGCTTTTGCTGCTGTCATCTTATATCCTCCTTTCAAGATAATGTCCATTTTGTTCAACTGCTCTTCCAAGTCCTTTGCTGACAGAATTACAATGTTATCAACAAACCCCAAAGTTTTTATTTCTTCTCCCTGGAGTTTAATTCCTACTCCAAATTTTTCTTTGGTTTCCTTTTCTGCTTGCTCATTGTACAGGTTGAATAACACTGGGGACAGGTTACAACCCTGTCTCACTCCCTCTCAACCAGTGCTTCCTTTTCACTACCCTCAATCCCTATAACTGCCATCTGGCTTCTGTACAAGATGTAAATAACATTTCGCTCCCTGTATTTTATACCCGCCACACTCAGAATTTCAGGCTATTCCACTCAACATTGTTAAAAGGTTTCTCTAAGTCTACAAATGCTATAAACATTGGTTTGCCTTTCCTCAACCCATCTTCAAAGAGTCATAGCATCAGTATTGTTTTGTGTGTTCCTACATTTCTCTTAAATCCAAATTGATCTTCACTAAGGTCAGTTTCTACCAGATTTCTCATTCTTCTCCAAAGAATTCATGTTAGTTTTTTGTAACCATGACTTATTAAACTCATAGTTTGGTAATATTCACACCTGTCAGTTCCTGCTTTCTTTGGAATGGGAATTACTACATTCTTCTTGAAGTCTGTCCCATACATCTTGCTCACCAGAAGGAAGAGTTTACCCCTCCCTAGTGATATATGCTTCTAAGACCTTACATTTGCGCTCTAGCCACCCCTGCTTAGCCATTTTGCTCTGTCAATATCATTTTTTAGATGTTTGTACTTCCTTTTGCCTGCTTTGTTTACAGCATTTTTGTTTTCTCTCCTGACATCAATTAAATTCAATATGTCTTGTGTTACCCAAGGATTTGTACTAGCTTTTATCTTTTTACCTACTGGAGTCCCTGCTGCCTTCACTATTTCATCTCTGAAAGCTACCCATTCTTCTTCTACTGTATTCCTTTCCCCTGTTCTTGTCAATCATTCCCTAATGCTCCCTCCAAAACACTCAACAACCTCTGGTTCTTTTAGTTTATCCAGGCTCCACCTCCTTAATTTCCTACCTTTTTGCAGTTACTTCAGTTTTAAGCTGCAGTCCATTACCAATAAATTGTGGTCAGCCTCCACATCTGCCACTGGAAATGTCTTACAATTTAAAATGTCTTATCATTACATAATCATTTTGAAACCTGCTGGAGTTCCTAGGTCCCTTCCACATTACATCCTTCTTTCAGTATTCTTAAACCAAGTGTTAGTGATGATTAGATTATGATCTGTGCACAATTCTATGAGGCAGCTTCCTTTTGCTTTCCTTTCCTCCAGTACATATTCACTTAATATTTTTCCTTCTGCTCCTTTTCCTACTATTGAGGTCCAGTTCCTCACAACTATTAAATTTTCATTTCTCTTAACCTGAATAATTTCTTTTATCTGATCATACATTTCTTCAATGTCTCTGTCATCTGCGCAGCTAGTTGGCATGTAAACTTGTACTATTGCTGTGGGTATGGACTTTGTGTTTATCTTGGAAACAATAATGCATTCATTATGCTGTTCATAGTAGCTTACGTGCATTCATATTTTCTTATTCATCATTAAACCTAACTCTGCATTATTCCTATTTGATTTTGTATTTTTAACCATGTATTTATATGGCCAGAAGTCCTGCTGCCAAACTTCACTATTTCCTCCTATATCCAACTTTAATCTATCCATCTCCTTGTTTTAAGTTTTTAACCTGCCTTCCTGATTAAGGGATCTGACATTCCATGCTCCGATCCATAGAATGCCAGTTTTCTTCACCTGATAATGACATCATACTGAGTACTCCCTGCCTGGAGATCAGTATGGGGGACTATTTTACCTCCAGAATATGTTACCTAAGAAGATGCCATCATCATCATCATTTAACAATACAGTAGATCTGCGTGCCCTCAGGAAAAAGTACAGCTATAGTATCCTCTTTCGTTTAGCCATTTGCAGTACCAGCACAGGAAGGTTGTTTTGTTACAAGACCAGATCAGTCAATCACCCAGACTGTTGTTCCTGCAACTACTGAAAAGGCTGCTGCCTCTCTTCATCAACCACACACTTATCTGGTCTCTCAACAGTTACCCTCCTGTTGTGATTGCACCTACAATATGAACATCTGTATTGCTGAGGTACGTGAGCCTTCCTACCAACGGTAAGATCCATGGTTCATGGTGGGCTGGTGTTTCTTAGGCATGTTAAAGTATTATCACAAACACCTTCCCATGTTGTCTGAAGTACAAGAACCTCCTAAAAAGAAAGAACACATTTGGTGACAGAAGGATTTCTTGGAATGATAGTGCTGTTAAGTCTTTTGAGGGCTTAAAATCAGAACTTGCTCAAGCTTCTTTGCTGGCTCATCATGGTGCTTACACTCCCATTGATCTTTTTGTTGACACTAGTCAAGTAGCTGTGGGTGTTTTATTGCAACAATATACTCTGCAAGCATGGCAACCTCTTGCTTTCTTCCCTAAAAATTTTTCAAAACAGCAACAATTTTGGACTGCTTCTGCCAGACAGTTGCTAGCCATTTTTCTTGCTATAAACCATTTTCAACCTTGGCTTGAAGGCCAGGCTTTCACTATATATAATGACAACAAAGCATTAACTAGCATTTTCAAAAATGTCACACTGCTAAATTCTCCATCACAGGTATGCCAGACTGATTGTATACCTCAATTTTCTATAGATGTTCAGCATCTTTCCGGGCAGGACAATGTGGTGGCAGACTACATGTCTCAAAACTGTGCGGTGATTACTGTTATTGACAGGGTAAAATTAACAGCAGATCAGGACACAGACCCACTCACCCTCAATATTAGCTGCATCCAGAATCAATGGGTTTACATCTGAAACACTTGTCCCTGGTGGTTCCAGAAATGGTATCTGGTGTGACACTCCTTGACTAAAAGTCCATACATTTATCCATGAAAAGTGGCACTGAATTGTTTTTTATTCATTTCATTGTTTGGCATGTAACACTATCATAGCAGTCAGGGAAACGAATGTTCAAAATATGATGTGCCGCAACATGTACATGGGGATGCACAGTGATGCTACACTATGCAACTTGCTTATCTCGCGTCTCATAGATGTTGCCCCACTTGGTTTCTTCTCTGTTGGTTGTCAGCTCTAACACTTGTGCCATAAACAGCAAATAATAACATAACCAGTGGGTAGGTTTAAATGCTATGCATAATTAGAATAGTAAAATGTCAATATGACAACTAATTTTATTTTATTTCACCAAAGACAAAATTAGTAAAACGATTTCTAGGGCCACTCTATCGTTAATATTCTGGTCATTAATTATTAGTTGCTGAGCACTGCAAAAGACACAAGAATGTTTCACCCTGTCTTAGAACCAACATCAGATTGCAAAAATATGTTGAAACCACCTGGCAGATTAAAACTGTGTGCTGGACCGAGACTCGAACTCTAAAGGCAAAGGTCCTGAGTTCGAGTCTCGGTCCGGCACACAGTTTTAATCTGCCAGGAAGTTTCATATCAGTGCACACTCTGCTGCAGGGTGAAAATCTCATTCCAAAAATATATTGCCTGAGGCAGTTTCAACAATTAATTGCATCTTTAATGGAATAGCACTTCACACACTAATTTGTGCCTTCTCTTTCAGGATGCACTAGTGACTAGTCCATCCTTTCCATCAATTAACACTGACAGTAATCAAAATTTGTAATTAGCCTTTCCTGATGAATTGAATAACTCTGAAATTATTATTAACAAGTTTTCAATGCAAGTAACATCATTAGCATGATTGGAGATTATATTAATATTTAAACTGTAAATAAAAATAATAAAAGATTCACTTCTTGGCACCCAGCATGGTAGATGCTCCAGTACGAAACAACTTTTGCTCATCTGGTCATTCTCATGCTTTGTGACCATCTGGCACATTGTTCAATGGGTCTACCATGTGGTACTACCCACTCGTAAGTCTCATGTAACAAACTCATTCTATATTTTGCATTAAAACCTAGCAACAAAAATGTAATAACCATGGGCAGTGAAGTAGCATAAATGCCAATATACCCAAATATGAATGCTTTTTAAGATTATCTGATTTTTGGAAAAAAAAAAAAAAAAAAAAAAAAAAAAAAAAAAAAAAAAAAAAAAACTGGAAAATTTTTAGAATAAGAAAGAACTCCAATCTTATTGGGATACTGAGTGCACTGTTATGTCAAATTTCCCTACTATGTTGTCATTCCAATATTTCAAATTTCCTTTAATTCTTAAGATGTTATCCCTACTGTCAGAATACAATAACGTCTGTATAATTATTCAAATAAAAATCAGGCTCCTCCAAATTTACTATATTTACAAAATTTTTTCAGTATATACCTTCTTTTAAAAATGCATTTCAATAATAAATTCATTCATCTTTTTAACGATTATGCCGCTTTACTTGTTTTCTGTCACCATTTGTGGAATTACATGCTGATCTGCCAGTTGCAGGTGTCATACTGCTGTTGTTGGCATCCTCCCTCTATTTCCTTTGTACATTTAGATACATGCAACATAATTAAATAATACAAACATTAGACACATACAATATTACAGTCTTCCTGAAAAACCAAAATTACAAAATATGAATTACATGAATGGACAATAGTCTAAAAGTGATAACTGAAGTGTTGATTATAAAGTATTCATTTTCATGTCATAAGCAATTAGGTCCTAAGTTTGTTTATAAACATTAAGTGACCTCTTATGACCCACTGCACATCTGCCAGCAATGTGTCATTCACTCACTGCTCTGTCAAATTTTGCTGCGAAAAATTTGCCGCAGCACATATATTTTACTGGAGCCAACAACAATGTCTTGTTCATCTACTGCTCTATCATGAGCTGTGACAATAACCTTGCTGTAGCAGCTGGAGGCTGGGAATTCACTGGCCTGGATGCATTAACCACATCTTCAGCACCACTATTATGTGCTCAGTTGATTAACAGTCTGTAATGGAACACCATTTTCTATCATAATCTCTTTTTTTTTTTTTATAGAAGTAACTGATACCAGGATTAATCCCAAATCTGGTATAGGTGAACATTCTTGGCTGTTTCACTAAAAGAATTTCATATGATTTTTTATATGATGTATTATATATCAGGCTAAAATGTATAAAAAGAAATTAATTTTTTAGAATCGATACAGCTAAAATTATTCTTCTTTCAGAAATATTTGCAATTACAAAATATCTAGCATACTTAAAATTCATATTATTAATTGCGCAATCTGATGCTAATTATTAAATTTATTTCTGGATTCATCTCTAAAATAATGATATATTTTAGCAAAGATTCTTTTTTTGTCAAGAAAGTTTGTAAACTCTTTGGAATATTGTGAGTACCGCAGAATGTAAGTAGTAGTGGGCATGCTTCTGATGGAAACAGACATATTTATAATTTTCGAAAATAACAATGTGAATTTGTGTTCTGAAGTGGAAATCATAAAGTTGGTGTGATGTAGAAGAATGGGATAAAATAAAGGAAAGTCATAGCAACAGAAAGAATTTCATCAATGACTCAGTTCAACAGGAACCCAAAAATCAGAAGTCCAGCCTCAAGAACATACCCCAAGACCGGAGAACTGCAACCAATAACAAGAGAAAATGAAGATAAGTAAAATGTTGTCTTTCGTATATCTTACACCTCTCGAAGCTTTTGAAACTAATGAAGACACTAAGAAAAATTTAATGGTGATGTGCAGAAGGGTAAGATTGTAAGTGTGGGCATCAGCTGTGACCAGATGACTTATAATGAAGTCTTGTCTGTTGCAGAAGAAGAAAGGACAGTGATTTGTTTCATTTCCAGTTTTTATATACATAGGTAAACTCCAATGGCTTGACGAAAGAATACCCGAGGATTGCCCAACAAAGTCATATCAGCAGTGACGAGATACTATCAACAATGACAAACCACATCAATTGAAGGAGAACTTTACCATGATGAGAAGGGATATCAATAAGAGAAAAAAGATAAGTACAAAGACAAGCGTAGTGGTTATGAAATAAAAGATGTTGAACCTAGCCTAGACATATTTGAACCAAGTGAAAGTGTAGTCAGCAAAGAAACAGTTAAAACTGAAATTTTGCAGTTGATTTTGCCAAAATTAAGTGCCTTTAATGGTCAGCTAACAGAAATAAAAACAGATAACAATAGCAAATTTAATGCAGTTAATAATCAGTTAAAGGAAAAATTTACTTTGCTTCAAGGAGAAATAAATGATCTGAAAGCTGGAAACAATGGTAAAATGGGCAGGGTACAATATCAAATAGACCAACACAGTAATTAGGTTTCAGAACTAAGAAATGGGTTGTCAGAGGGATTAAAAAGTGTGAATGAAAAAGTCAATGTCTTAGAAAATAAATTTATTGTTTTGGAAAATGAGTTAGTTGCCCAAACTGCAAATCAGGAGGAGAATGTTAATGACATCAGAGTTCAACAGAAGGCTGTAGAGGAAAAAATAGAACAGAACTTAAGCAGTTTAGATCAAACAATTTTAAATGTTGAAAACAGTATGCTAACTAATGTAAATGTTCTAGATCAAAAAATTTCAGTAGTTCAGGAAAATTGTATTCACAAAAATCTTTATTCAAGCAATACTTTCCAATCAAAAGTTTTCCGCCTGGAAATCTACATGTAGTGGTTTTTTTGCACCACTGTAGAGATAGTTTTGTGTTGGGCATGAGTGATGATCAAAAAAATAAATTTGTTAAAAGATATTTTGAAGGCAAAGCTCTGTTTTGGATAAATCTAAATTTCAGTCAGTGAGAAATATACCAAAGTTTCAAAAAAAAGTTATTTAAATAAATTTTGGTCAGAAGCTGAACAATGGAGAATTAAAAGCGAATTTCTGAATGGTCCAAATTATAGTAATAGGGATGGTGCTCTGAAAGAGTTTTGTGAGAATAAACTTTAGAAAATAACACATCTTGACAAACCATTTGATGAAATGACATTGACTGATAGACTAAAAAGGAGACTACCAGAAAGACTGCAGTGGGATTTAGTACACGTACCTGATGATTGCCTTGAACAATTTTTATAATATGTTGACTTGCTGGACAGGGCAGTAGAAAGAAGCATGTACCATAATCATTGAAATGATAGAGATCTCAATGTTAATACCTATAGAAACAGAGATAGTGGTAACTTCTGTTGTTGTTGTGGTTGGTTAGTTGTTTCGGGGAAGGAGACCAGACAGCGAGGTCATCGGTTGCATCGGATTAAGGAAGGATGGGGAAGGAAATCGGCCATGCCCTTTGAAAGGAACCGTCCCGGCATTTGCTTGGAGCGATTTAGGGAAATCACGGAAAACCTAAATCAGGATGCCCGGACGCGGGATTGAACCTTCGTCCTCCCGAATGCGAGTCCAGTGTCTAACCACTGCGCCACCTCGCTCGGTGTTGTTGTTGTGGTCTTCAGTCCCGAGACTGGTTAGATGCAGCTCTCCATATTACTCTATCCTGTGCAAGCTTCTTCATCTCCCAATACGTACTGCAGCCTACATCCTTCTGAATCTGTTTAGTGTATTCATCTCTTGGTCTCCCTATATGATTTTTACCCTCTACGCTGCCCTCAAATACTAAATTGGTGATCCCTTGATGCCTCAGAACATGTCCTACCAACTGATCCCTTCTTCTTGTCAAGTTGTGCCACAAACTCCTCTTCTCCCCAATCCTATTCAATACCTCCTCATTAGTTATGTGATCTACCCATTTAATCTTCAGCATTCTTCTGTAGCACCACATTTCAAAATCTTCTATTCTCTTCTTGTCCAAACTATTTATCGTCCACGTCTCACTTCCATACATGGCTACACTCCATACAAATACTTTCAGAAACGACTTCCTGACACTTAAATCTACACTCGATGTTAACAAATTTCTCTTCTTCACAAACGCTTTCCTTGCCATTGCCAGTCTACTTTTTATATTGGGGTCAAAATGGCAATACAGACATAAATTTTGAACGTCACCAGAATAGAAATAATGGGGATAACCATGGGCAATTTAATAGGGGAAACAATCATAGAGGTAACTATTCAGGAAACAGCAGTCCACCTCAATGAAAGTCCACACTTTTGGGGTGAAGAAAAAAAACAACTACAGAACACCCAATTTACACTCACAATTAGACAATAATAACTGTTTTAATAATGTGGCACAGGTAGCTGATGTTGGACAGAAGGAACATCAGATTTCTCATTTATGTTTTGATCAAAAGTTTTGGAATGCTATGTTTAATTATAGTTATGTGGATACTAATCCAGAACGTGAGAGTAATGAGATTTTGATGTAGTATTGTGATGAAGCAAGCTGGGATAATTTTAATTCTCCTCTTGTTTTGTCGTCTGCCTCCTTAAAATTAATTTTTTCATTTTGAACTAGTTAACATTAACAAATGTGGATATAATCTGCATTTTCACAAAAGGGAAAGATTGGCCACGAGTTTTAAAGCATGTTGCACCAGATCTAATTTTGTGCTTAGTTTTATGTATGTAATTGATTTTACAATTTATTTTGACTATTCCTAGTCAATACTTTCATTATAGGGTGAAATAAGTAATTGTTTCATAACTTAATTTCTATTGTTGATGTTTCTTAAAGTATCTATTTGGCTCTATTCAAAAACATGCTAGCAAAGCCAGCCCTTAATTAATCCCAAAGTAATTAACAGTTTTGTCAAAAGTATTGTTTGCATGTGTTAATTTCATGATTTAAACAAATAATTTGGCCTAATCCTTGTAGTAGAGGAAACAGTTAAAAGGAAAGAATTTTTCAATGTATTCAGTTAATTTAATGAGTTAAGTTTTAATTGTTATTTCTGTAAATTAAACATCGAACTATGTCAAGTTTCAGTACCTATTATTATGAAGATATATAACGACCCGATCTTTGGTCATGAGACAGTCAGTCCACGGCTGCGTTTTACACGAGGGACCTGTGTTGGTTACAACAACAACAACGTATCAACTTAACAGTGCAATAAGTGTTACACTATTAGCGTGTGTGTTAAAACAGTGACAGTGTCTGCTCCATATGTACCGTTTTATACTTCAAGAACTGTGAAGTATGTGGTTAGGCTTTTACTGCTTGTAAAGCAGTGAACTGTTGTAGCAGTATGTGGGGGGTTCACCTGCTGACTATTAATGAGGCTTATAGAAAGTTAGAACAATAGTGCACTGGCTATAATTAACTGTGTATTATTGGGGGCTTGAGAAAAATGAAAGTAAAAGACTAAATTGCAACTGTGCATCTGTCAGCTACGTCATTTACAAAAGACAGTACTGCTTGTCCACCCCCTATTTTTTCAGCCAGTACGTTGACACCGAGGACAACAAATGAAGAAACAAAGGAGGAGAACCACTACATTTGGTGTCCCGGCTGAGGATTATTGTACATAGCCACAATAAAAGAAGGCCTCATGAACTTCGAAAAGTGAAATCAACAGCAGTTTACAGATACTTGAGAACCAAATAGATCAAATTAAAAATGATTTTGAAATGGAGGTAGAAACCAAATGTGCAGTAGTGGTAGAGGAAAACCTGGTAAAAATAAAAAAAAATATAGATTCAAAATTGGCTGAAATTGAGAAAAAGATGGAAGAGGTACAAAATCAAAAGCATACAGTATATAGAGTCCCAAACAATTCTTCTTTTGTTAGTTGTAAGGTATTTAATAATTTTGAATGATATGGGGAAGTGCATCCACTGGATTTCATTAGGGAATATAACAATTTGCCTGATATGTGGAATGACAAAGAGAAAATGTCATTGTGAGAGGATTTTTGAAGGGGGATGCTTATGGATGGGCAGCTCAGGTAACTGATAGTTGTACTTCGTGGCAAAGCTTTGAGAAAGTATTTTAGATGAATATTGGTCCAAAGATAAACAGCAGAGAATTTTGAGTGAATTTTGAGGAGGAGAGAGATTTGACTCTAGGAAGGGTACTGTGAAAGGTTTCTGTCAGCTTTGGCTAAACAAACTGAAATATTTGGACAAAGAGCTAGGTAGTGAATCAATAATTATGGGTTTAGAAACTAAATTGCCTCAGAAAGTTAGAGAATTACTTGTACCTACCCCTAGGGGTAATATTAGTGATTTCTTGAATTACATTGATAAGTGGAGAGGGTAAAGCCCTCAGTGGAAGATCATAGGAGGAATTTTGATGACAATACTAAATCAGGGAGAGAATTTCAGGTAAATAGGATGAAAAGTAGAAATTCAAGGAATGGCTGGGTGGAGGATAGCCAGAATGCGTATGGAAACGGTAGGCAAAATTCAAGTAAAAGAAATAGAGGAGATGACTTTAATTCTGGATCAAACCATTTAAACTAGATAATGCTCCAGTTTTGGCTCACACTCGAGCAGGCAGTGATGAAGAGCCACTTGTACATAAATGTGCTATAATCACAGGTAAGGTTAAAGTAAATGATAGTAGTAAGACAAGTGTAATTTCTAATTCTAGTGAGATGTCGGACGATGGTGAATGTAGCAGTGGTTATCCTGTAAAAAGAGAGGAGGAAGTTGCTACAATAAAATTAAAAGATGAAACATTGTGTGTTGCTATTGCTCAGGATGTCCATAGTTTCAAAATGGATGTCAAATTTTAAGAGAACATAAGGAATTCAGGTGTTTTGCTTTGTGGTCTAATAACAAGGATCAACTAATTAGCCAAATATTTGAGAACAGTGAAAGTGACAGTGGGTCTGATTCTGACAGTGGTGGTAATGATGATAGCACATATGAATCCAGTACTGATGAGGACGAGGTATTTGAATTTATAATTGATAATGATGACCTTGTGGTAAGTAAAGAAAGAATAAAGGAGGATAATATTAGGCCTAATGAAGAGTTACAGTTTGACTGTGGTAATGAGGAGGATGACCATGCTATCTGTCATTTGAATGTATCTGATAATCATTTTGGTAAGCAGGATGATAGTTTTTTCTGGGAAAGTATTAATGAGGATTTGTTGTATGAAGAAGATCACATGCTAAGTAAAAAGGAAGTGTGGCACCCTTTAATAACAGCAAATGCGCAAATTATACATGTTAAGTTTTTACTGGATAGTGGTAGTGATTTGAATGGTATTTTAATGGCATTTTTTGAATATATTAAGAACACATAGGGTATAGTAGTGATGTTTCTGGAATAAAAATTATTGGTGCTAGTGGTAAGCTCTCAAAGAGTGTGAAACAAGAGGTACTATTAACTGTGGAATTGGCAGGACAGCTGTTGGAGTGCAATTTCTTGGTAATTCAAAATCTTATCATTGATGTAATATTTGGGGCTAATTTCTTGTGCAAATGGTGTGTAAATACTGATTTTGCTAGTGGTAAGTTTAGTTTTCAGTGCAACGAAAGTAGGTATGAGGTATCATTTTTGGGAGGTATGGGCAAGTGTGTGCAAACTGAATTAGATTTGCCATTAAGAGTTTTGAGCACTCAGCATGTTACTGAGGAAGAAGAGAAGGAGAGAGTAAGGTTGGAAATAATAAAGAGAGTTGAGGTTATTGAAAGTATTACAAATATTCAAAGGGAGGAATTAAAAGGTATTCTCCTCAGCTACTTTAAAGCATTTTCAGACAGGCCAGGTTTGGTAAAAGATTTTGAGTGCAAATTAAAGTTTAAGGATCATGAACCATTTTTCAAGAAACCTTATATTATTCCATTTTCAAAAAAGGAAGCAGTGAGGAAAGAAATTCAAAAGATGGTCTCATGGGGTATTATTGAAAGGTCAACCAGAAGGTAAAGAAGAAGAACAGTGGTGTCAGGTTGGTTCTGGATGCCAGGAAGTTAAATGAAATTGTAACAGGAGAGAGTGACAGACCCACTAACATAGATGAAATTTTGTAAAATTCCATGGATGTAAATTTCTGACTATTTTTTATGTGACTTGTGGCTATTAGAATATCAGTTTCGCCAAGGAATCTAGGCCATGTACAGCATTTTTACATGAAGGCAAGTGCTACCAATACTGTGTGGTGCCATTTGGTCTGAACTTGTCTTTGTGTGTGTTTATTAGAGCTATTGACAAGGTGCTAGGTGAGATCTTAACCAATGAAATTGTAGGCGTAATTTCACTACATAAAGGAAAACGCTTGCGTGGATTTTATACTGTGAATAATCACTTTTATTGTACCGCACAAACACAATCCAAACATACGTTTATGCAGGAAACGAACACTGGTTGTTTTCTCCAAGGAACCTCACTCGCAAAGAGAATGTTTCAGTGTCCTGTCGGCTATCAACTTGTCACTCCCACACAGACCTACCCCCCCCCCCCCCCCCCTCCCCCACCTCTCGGCCTGCCCGAGTGCGGATAGTGCGAGTGTGGGTGCTGATTCCACTGCTGCATCAGGTCCCCTGGTGTTGAGCTCCAGTGGGTCACAGCTGTCTGGCTCTGCGCTGCGGAAAGTGTGGGTTCATTGCGAGTTGTGTCTGAAGTTGTCTGTGAGATTGCAGTTGGTGCTGTCATTGTCCAAGTGGGTTTTACCCTCTCAATGGAAACCTTGGTTGACTTTCCCTAGAGGAGGATATCCATTGTGTGCGTGCCCCGCCCTAGCACTTGGTATGGTCCTGTGTACGGTGGCTGTAACAAATGACATATCAGGTCTGTGCGGAGCATGATGTGGGAACAAGTATTGAGGGACTTCTGTATGAACACTGGGTGCGTGCCATGCTGAGACGTCAGGGCTGCACGTAGCATCTCTGCCTGCTTCCTCATTTGTTGCAAGAGGTGGGGTAGTTGTGTCTCATCTGGGAGAGGAACTGGTGCAAGGAATTCTACTGGAACACATAGTGGTTCTCCATATACCAACTCTGCCTAGGAACAACTGATGTCTGTTTTTAATGCGGTCCTTAACCCCAGGAAAACCAATGGCAACACTTGAGTCTATGAGTCCTCGTGGCACATCAGGGCAGCCTTTAAAGTCCGGTGCCACCTTTCCACCAAACTGTTGCTGGCTGGGTGGTAGCTAGTTGTAACTCTGCAGCTTCCACCGAAACCGGACAACAGTTGTTGGAACAGTGTTGACTCAAATTGGCGTCCTCGGTTGGTGATAACGAAAAATGGGCACCCAAAACGAGCTACCCAAGTTTCCAAGAACGCCCATGCAATAGTCTCTGCAGAAATATCCCTGATTGGTGTAGCCTCTGCCCCACCGAGTGCAACGATCCACTGCCGTAAACAAGTACCTGTAACCTTCCGAAGGGGGGAGGGGTCCAACCAAGTCAATGTGTACATGCCCAAAACGAGCTCTTGGGGTTGGGAATTGTCCAACTGGAGTGTGAACATGGCGTCCCACTTTGCTACGTTGACACTGATAGCAGCTGCGGGCCCATTGAAGGCCACACAAAACGGTCCATCACTAACTTCACTGAGGCGTTGGTTCCTGGGTGTGCCAGGTTGTGAATGCTGTCGAATACCTTTCGTCAGAACTGGGGGGTGATGTATGGGCGTGGTCTAACCGTGGAGGTGTCGCACCATACCTTAACTGGGCTGCAGGGGGCATCCACAAGTTGTAAACGTAGGCCATTGGACGGGTCCACCAACATGGACTGCAGCTGTGCATCTGAAGCCTGTGCCCTTGCCAGTTCAGAATAATCCAACATTGGATTTATCCCATTAACACACAAGAAACAGTCTGCCACAATGTTGTCAGCACCATGGATGTGACGCACGTCTATCGAAAACTGGCATATAAACTCGATGTGGCGGGCCTGGTGGGGGGAACATGAATCGCTGATTTTGTAGAAAGCTGCCACGAGAGGTTTATGGTCAGTGTATATGGTGAATTGCCTGCCCTCAACGAAAGGGCAGAAGTGGCTGAACTTTCATACATTGCGAGGAGTTCCCTGTTGTATGCACACCAACGACTTTGACTCGTCTGTAGTTTTTGTGAGAAAAAGCTTAGTGGCTGCCAATGACCCTTCACTCTCTGGTGCAGTGCTGCACCGATAGCAACTTGGCTTCCATCCACTACTAGGATAGCTGAGCTCCTGGTGCAGGGTGTGCAAGCCCCACTGTGTTGTGAAGGCTGTTTTGCAGTGCCTTGAAAGCAGAGTCCATCTCAGGTGTCCATGGGAGTGGGCGCTTGCCAATTTTGTTGTGTCCGGCCAAGGCACTGTTCAGTGGCGTCTGGATTGCTGCTGTTTCAGGGAGGTGGTGGTGATAGAAATTTATCATTCCTAGGAATCGTCAGAGATCGTGGTAGTTTTGAGGCCGTGGTAGGGTATGCAACAACTCCAGCTTCTCTGGCAGTGGGAAAATGCCCTGAGCTAACACTTTATAAACCAGGAAGGTCACCACGGGATCCCCAAACACGAGCTTGTCCTTGTTAAGTGTTATTCCATGAGCACTAAGCCTGCTTTGAATCTCGTTTACGTATTTCTGATGGTCAGAAACATTCCCCGAAAACACCAGAATATCGTCTAAATAGGCGAAACAATATGGTAGCCCTCTTAGCACACTGTCTAGAAACCATTGTCACGTTTGGGCAGCATTTCTCAGCCCGAATGGCATCACCAAAAATTCAAACAGCCCGAATGGGGTTGTCACTGTAGTCTTTGGTATGCCCTGCTCTGCCATTTGGATCTGATTATAAGCCTTACGGCAATCTAAAACACTGAATATGGTCGCCCCAGCCAGTGAATGGGTGAAATCCTGTATACGTGACACAGGGTATCTGTCCGGAACAGTTCGGGCATTCAATGCTTGATAATCACCACACGGGCGCCATGACCCGTTCTTTTTATGGGAAAGGTGCAGAGGAGAGGACCACGGACTGTTGGAGGGCTGTATAGTTCCTTCTTGTAGAATCTCATTGAAGATGGTCTTGGTTTCCCGCAAGCGATCAGGTGCAAGCCTGCGAACACATGAGGAGACTGGTGGGCCTGTAGTTGTACGGATGTGGTGCACCGTCTCATGCTTTGCCCTGCTCTTTCTTGTTCCACGTTGTGGCTTGGGTGTTGCCTTTGCGGTTGAAACAGCAGGAGCCTGTTGTTGTGTCGTCAACTGTTTTGATGTCATTTGAGCCATTTGCAGGTCAGATTCCTTCGTCGCTATGGTGTCCTCCCAGGTGGGTGCACTGAGGTTATCTACCCTTGGGCATGCACGAGAGGTCGGACGTCCTTGTATTCCTGGGATAATCCATCCATTGGCAGAATGGACGAGTTCTGACTTGTGTAAATCCATGGACAATGCATGTTTTGCCAGGAAATCAGCACCTAGTATAGGTTGGTCGATATCGGCCATAATGAAGGTCCAGTTGAATTTTTCTGGTAGCCCAATGTACACTGCCAGTGTTTTCTGTCCATATGTGTGGATGACTGAATCGTTGACTGCTTTCAAAGTGGTCTCTTCAGCACGTTTGTCCGAAGGGGAGAAATTTACAGGCAGAGTGCTGACATCTGAGCCAGTGTCAACCAAAAACATCCATCCTGTAGATCGATCAGGAACGAAAAGTCTTTGTGAAGCTGCATACCTTACAGCTGCGGAAGAAGACGATCCGCATAACGTGGGCTCGTGCTGAAACGGGGTTGTTCTCCTCCCATGCGTCTGTGAGTTTAGGCGCAGTTGCTTGTTGTCACAGTCAGCTGCACCTAAAGCAGGCCGTGGGATGCGTTTGGGTGTGAGCACGGTGCCTTACACTTCGTAGCTTGCGCGCCAAAATGCTGGTGGAACCAGCAATAACCAGTGCCATTGTTTGCGTGATGTGGTGGGCGCGTCAGCTAGCGACGACACGTGTGTGTGTTAGCCGCCGCAACATCACGTTGCTGTAGCCACTGCAGCTGGGTGGTCAGCTGATCGATGGCAGCACTGTGGCGCGCGAGTCGAGCAGGGAGTGCGCTCTATTGGCCACTTGCAGCAACTCACTTAATGGCCAGCCCTCGTAAGCAATTGAGGTTAAGCCCACCTGCAGAGGTAACTGCTGTTGCCAGATGTGCACAAGTAATGTGTCTGAGAACATATAAGGGTCCACCATAGCACGTAAATGCCAGTAAAAGTCTGAAGGTGACCTGTCACCGCGTTTCTCATGGTACAGGAGCTGTGTTATCCGCTGGTCCACAGGTTTTGTGCAACGCAAAATTAACGCCGTCTTGAGGGTGGCGTAGGCTTGTTGTGGTGGGGGTTGCGTAATTGTATCCCATACCACTGACGACGCACGTTGGTCCAGGTTGCATATCACTAGTGAGAACTATTCGAAATCATTGACTATTTATTGCTGCACGAAAATGTTCTGCATAATAGTGAACCAGATTTATGGATGTTTGGGAACGAAAGGTGGGGGCCTAATTTGTAACCGCGACGCGGGTGGGCCACAATAACTGGCGAACGGAAAGTGTGAAACTCGTGGGAGCGGCACCGATGCAGGTGATGAAAACACGAGCACATTTGGTCTGATATTGGCGTGTCCTGCGGGTTGGTTGTGCGAGGCAATATCCTGTGGCAGTGGCACATGAACTGCCGGCACATGCGGCGCGGTCGGAAATGTAACGTCGTGGACGACGTCGGTATGAGATGTAGGAATCTGTGGCACTATGAACTGAGGGTATTGCTGCATTGTGTCGAGCTCCTCCTTGATATTCTGGATGATGCCGTTGTTGTCGCGGAAGAGGTTCTGTGCAGACGACATGTCGATACGAGACGTCGCAGAAAATATCTAAAAAATCTTGTCAACTGTCACACTGCTTAGTTACAGGGTCACCACTTATGTGGGCGTAATTTCACTACATAAAAGTAAACACTTGCGTGGATTTTATACTGTGAATAATCACTTTTATTGTACCGCACAAACACAATCCAAACATATGTTAACATGGGAAACAAACACTGGTTGTTTCCTCCAAAGAACCTCACTCGCAAAGAGAATGTTTCAGTGTCCTGTTGACTATCGACTTGTCACTCCCACAAAATCATGATATATGTAGCACATGCAGAATGGGTCGAGCACCGTAAGATTCTGAATGAAGTACTAAGAGCTATGTATAGAGGAGGTATGAAACTAAAATTAAGTAAATCTGAATTCATAATGAAGGAAATTTAATTTTTGGGGCACAGGATTAACAAGGAAGGTATACAGCCTGATCCAGAAAAGCTTGCTGCTATTGCAGTTTTCCCGGCCCCCAAAGAACAAGAAGGATCTTAAAGCTATGTTTGGCTTGTACCAAAAGTTGGTATCAGATCAGTCATTTAACCATCCTTGCCTTGGCAATTTGTTGAAAAGGAATGTTGTGTGGAATTGGGCAGAAGAGAGAGAAGAGGCATTTCAGAGTTTGAAAAAAGAATTAGTAAATAGTAACATGTTAGGACATCCAAATTTTTCACTGCCTTTCTGTATGAGTACTGATGCAAGTTTTTGTGGTTTGGGGGTACAAATTTTCTGATTAATACCTAATGAGATGAGGTTGAACACAAAACTATTGCTTTTGCTAGTAGAACATTACAGCCACATGAAAAGAACTATTACATTTCAGAATTAGAGGCTTTGGCAATTATTTTTGGATTTCAAAAGTTTGAGTACTATTTGCTTGGACATAAGACCATAGTGTATACAGATCATAAGGCTTTGAATTAACTTCAGAAGTGTAGGCTGAAACACACCAGGTTAACTAGGTGGGCTTTGTATTTGCAACAATTTGATTTGGTGGTAAGGTATGGAAAAGGAAAAGACAATATTATGGCTGTTGCATTATCTAGGGTGCCAGCAGGGAAGAAGGATACCAACAGTAGTGAAAACCATGAAGAACAAGTAAGGTTGTTTATTTGCAGGGAGTGAAGGATGAGAAGCTCATTAGGTGGATTTGCAAGCAAATGAGAAGGGAGCAGAATGAGGATAAAAATTAAGGGTGGTTAAGCAGTATAATTCAGACAACATGCCAAATGTGAAACAGTACTATACTATATATAAAGGGTTGTTGTTTAGGAGGAAAAATTTGAATGATCAAGACTGCAAGTTATGCTTTCCTGACCAACATGTTGATAAATTTATTGACTACCTGCATGAGAGTTATGGACATTATGGGACCAGGAAAATAGTAGCTAAGATACGGGACACAATAATATTTAACAACCTGTGCAGAAAGGTTAAGCAGAGACTAGAATGGTGTGATAAATGTCAGAGAGTAACGACAACTGGTGTGTCATCAAAAGGCTTAATGTATTCTGTCCTTCCTAGTGAGCCTAAGGAGGATATAGCAGTTGACCTTCTAGGAGCATTGCCTGTATCTACAGGAGGTTGTAAATATATTTTTGTTGTTTTGGACACATTCTCAAAATATGTAAAACTGTATCCAATTAAGAAGGCAAATACTAGTACTATAACTGAGAAGTTGACATCTGATTACTGTTGAAATGTACGGGTACGAAAGTCACTTTTGTCTGACAATGGTCCATAATTTGTTTCAGAGAGGTTTGAACACTGTATGGCAATACACAAGGTAAAACACAAAGATTTCTACCTATTTTCCACAAGGTAACATGAATGAAAGGGTTATGAATGAGAGTAATATACTGTGCAGAACTTATTGTAGTAAGAAACACACTGCCTGGGCAGTGTCATATTCAACATTTTGGAAACACTATCAACAACTTATGGAATGAATCAACAGGATATGCTCTATGTGAGTGTATGTTCAACAACAGATCCAGTAACATCATCAGAGAAGAAGTGGATTTCCCTCAGGTAAGTGAAGCAGCACATGACGAAAAGATCAGATTGGCTAAGGAAATAATGAAAAGGAAAGCAGCAGGAAGGAATAGAAGGCATGACAAAGGAGTGAGTCCAACTTGTTTCAGAGTAGGTGACCTTGTCCTCGTCAAAACCAAAGAAAAATCTACTAAAGTAAATGTGTATCATGGTCCTTCCGGAGTGGTATGCATTGCCCATGACAACTCTTATGAATTGACCTACACAAAGAGTAACAGGACTTTTGGGTTAAAGAATATTATTGACCTGAAACCCTATGTATCACCAATTAGATGTATGGGTATTGATACACAGCAGTTTGAAACGTTTCTGAGTTTGGGCAGTATGGATTTTGTTAGGAGAATGGTGTGCGCATTGAACTAGAAGTAAGACCTATGAGCAAGTAGGGGGTTCAACATTCTGTATTGGATTCATTACATGGCGATAATGCTTACCCCAGTTCTCTGTCTCATTTTTCATGTTTCCTGAGGCAATCAAACTCTTCTCCTATCCTATTTGTAGTTCATAAGTAAATCACAACCATTCTATCTTTGACTTTCAAGTAATTTTGTGCAGTGTTACTGATAAGTGATGCAATCATAAGGGGATGGGAGAAAGTAAAATGGTACAATGGTTAAAGTATTTATGTCAAACAAAGAGGTAAGGTAAACTGAAACTGAAAGGCGTCAGCATATGTGAAGGATAATTAACATCTAAAGTAATCAACTCATGTGTGAAATCAGTGTGATTTGGTGCAGCAACAGAGACAATATGCAATACCATCCATCTTGGATGCCAGGTCTTAATATTAATTGTGGTATAATACAAGTGTTTGTGTTCAATGCCATCAGTATATTGAGGTAACATTCTACCCACAGAAGTGTGTCATGGTAAAGCCCTTTCTAAAATTAAGGAATTCCAACTTTAGACACTGGTACCTGGAGTAATGTGAGTGGAATGTACTATCAAGACTTGTATGTATATCACCCTTCAGGCTAGAATACGGTGAAATAACAGTTTGTCTACGTGATTATTTTGTCTGATCAGTAATGAGAGTTAAGTTTACCTTGGCATAAGAATCTATTACTGTGGAGTATTTTCCAGTAGAATCAATTTTGCACTGGATAAGCAGAGCAGCTGTTTATTTATTAGAGAATGAAACAATAATGAAATAATAAAATAATGAATAATGTCAGGATCTTAATGGTTAGGGAGCCTGTCTTTGTAGTAGGGATACTTTTTCAGAATGCACTACACTAGCTAATGAGGTAAGAAAGGTAGGTAAAGTAATGTACTGACATATGATTGAGGATTGAGTAATGAAAAAGTTGACTGCATGCAAACAAAAGTGGTGTATCTGTATTGAGGATCTAAATTTTGAACTAGGCAACCTTGGGTACTGTGTAAATTGTGCAATTCATGACACTACAGCTGGAATGAGAGATTAACAGATACAGTGATTTTTTTCATGATGTGTAATGCTGCATCATTGGAGCTACAGGTTATCTGAAAACTTCCATTTGTGTTCTGAGGAATTATGAGCTTCAAGTGGTAATGCTGGAATGAAGAACAATAAGTTTTCTGGTTAACTGATAACTGTGGTGCTAGACCAATGTGAATATTTCTGACAGGTCAGCTATTTTGTAGGTAACATTTTTTTGTGAGAATTTAATTTACTGTTGCAATGAGAGTTGTACTCAGAGGGGAGAAATAGGGCAATGATTTGGTACTACTTCCATCCCCTTAATCTTGATTTGAATAGTAAGTAAGTTATGCAATGGTGACTATTCTTTTTTTGTAAAGTAATGATTAGTAAATCTATACTACTGTACATCTTGAGTTTTCGCTATTTTGCAAATGGAAAAAGAGGCCGAAATTTTTCAAGTTTAACCTGTTTCAGGCAGTTATGACTTACAGTAATGTTTGGTAATGTGATGTGCACTTGATTTGAAAGTTTTTCTAGTTGGCACCTTTCATACTATGGTCAAATTTAGTCCTAATTATTGTAATGTTATGAGAACTATGTATTTATTTATGATTTAATGACTATCATTTGCCATTAGTGTTAAACAATTTTTTCTGACTTAAGTCAGAGGTAAAAGTAAGTGTACTGAAATAGGGCATTTTGTCTAATTTTTTCATTTACTGTGGTGGAGGAGAACCACCATGAAGAGAACTGATCACAGTGCATTCCTAACTAACTGCCACTTTGACCCGTTGAAGGCATGGGCAGCTCGGTGAGAAAATGTGAAAAAGCTCATTAAAAGTGTGAAAGTGATAGTTAAAAATTCTATACCTTGAGCAAGTGTAATTTAATTTTTTTGCTACTCATGAGGATTAATTTTTTGTTAAGCAAGACAGGACTTGTATAAGATGTATCTTTAAATGTAATCTTTGTGTACCCAAAAATGACATCATTTATGATGAAGATGCATAAATGTTGTTAAAAGTAATAACTTCTAGATATTTTGTGATATTGCACAATAATACATGGTGTTGTGACGCGCCGATCATTCAAAGTGCCACTGCGCAATTACGCGCGTCCTCTACATGCGGCGCTGTCTGCCAGCCATGCAGCAGCTGTGCCGCCTAAGCAGCCAGCTGCCCAGTGTCCGCTAGACGTGGATGGAGTGCAGATTTGACTGTTACCGTGTACACATGCCTTACGTGGTCTACTCGCTCTGTGACTCACATGTATTGTGTCGTATTTTGAAATACAAGTGTTCAACTTGACATTATAACAATTGGCGACAAGGTAGTGGATTTTTCCTTTTCATCATTGACCCACAAGTTCCCATGGCTACTTTAGAGCAACTATTGCAAGGTCTCATTGAACAGCAAATGCTTCTCATGTCAGCGATTCGCGATTTTGTCGTGGTATCCAATGCAGGGCATTTCTCGTCATTGTCTATACCTCCTTTTCCTCCTTACGACGAGACGGCGGAAGACTGGTCTGATTACGAAAAACGTCTTTGACAGCACTTCTTGGCATTTCATGTCACGGATGAACAAACATTTAAGTCTCTGTTCCTTTCATGGATTTCACCTCAAATGTATCAACTGTTGTTGCAACTGGCTCCTTTGAAAGATCCAGCGTCTTTGTCTTTTGCTGAAATGTACTCACTTCTGTCCGTATATTTTCATAAGCCTCTCGTGTTGCCTTTCATCATTGTCAAAAACAACTGAATCAATCCTATCGCACCTGGACTGCTGAACTTCACAGCCTCAGTAGAAAGTATTAGTTTGTTACTGACATTCACAGAGAATCCTTTGCCGATTCCATGGTACGGGATGCTATTATCCGGTCAGTGCCCGCCAAATAAGTGAGGCAATGTGCCCTTCAGTTGGCAAATCCGACTCTCGATGAAGTTCTATCCATCATGCAGTCTTTTGAAATTTCTCGTGCCGCTGGAGCGCAAATAGAGGCATGGGGTGACATTGGGGAAATACAACCTCTGTGCGCTGTTGACAAAGCGTGTGGCATGTGACGTGGCCACAGTATGCTCCCGAGCACAGCCCCGGTCTAACCGTAAACAAACCTCTAAGAAACTGCAGCAAAATCCCCGGCAACTTCCTTCATGTCCGCGGTGTTTTACGAAACATTTACGGGAGGATTGTCCCCAATGTTGGGCCATGTGTCACAAATGAAAAAAAAAAAAAAGGGGGGGGGGTTGTGTCATCCGTTTGCAAATCCAACTGCATACATGATGTTCATGAACATGATGCTGATTCTGATTCTGTGTTGTCTGTCAATTGTACTACTTCTGTTTCAGGGAAGTTATTCCTCACGGTCCAAATACTTGGTCGAGATGTTCGCATGCAGGCGGATACTGGTTCTGCTGCCACTATCATCAATTCTCAGATGTATCTTCAGTTGGGTTCTCCAACCCTATCACCTGTCACTAGGCAATTATGGACGTTCTATACACAGAATATTTCTCTCTTGGGACAATTTGATGTTGAGGTATCTTACAAATCCGTCGTTCGCACTGTTCCCATATTTGTGGTAGACCATAGTAACGGGGAAAATCTTTTTGGTTTTGATGCCTTTCGCGTTTTTGGGTTCTCTATAGATGGCTCTGTCAATATCATCTCTGATGCCATTCCTTATGCTCAACTGGATTCCTTGTCGACGACATTTTCATCCCTTTTTTCTCCTGGGTTAGGCTGTGCAAACGATTTTGAAGCTCATATCACTCTCAAACCCAGCGCTTGGCCTAAGTTTTTTCAGGCTCAGCCCATTCCTGTGGCCATTTGTGATCAGGTAAAATGGGAGCTGGATCGTCTCACTGCTTCTGGGGTCTTGCTTCCTGTCACTTCAAGTGAATGGTCCTTTCCTGTCGTCGTTGCTAAGCCAAATGGTGATCATCTCTGTGGCGATTTCAAAGCCACTGTAAATGCTCAATGCCTCATCGACACTTACCCTATGCCCCAACCTGAAGAACTGTTCACTAAACTTGCTGGAGGCCAGTATTTTTCTAAAATTGACCTGTCAGAAGCTTATCATCAACTTCCTCTTGACGCTGCTTCCCAGCAGTTTCTGGTCCTTAACACACCTTTCGGCCTCTATCAATACCAGCGATTACCATTCGGGGTTGCTAGCGCCCCTGCTCTCTTTCAGCGATTCTTGGAACAATTATTGCTCCCTGTCCCTGGGTATATCAATTACATGGATGACATTGTTGTCACTGGCTCCACCACTGAAGAACATCTTCAGAATCTCCGTACACTTTTTCATGTCTTACAGACTGCTGATCTTAAGTGTAATCTTCAGAAATCACAATTTTTTCAGGCATCTATCATGTACTTGGGGTTCCAACTCTCTCGGGATGGTATTCGTCCACTTCAGCAAACTCTCACCGCGATCGATGCCCTTCCTCGCACTACATCTGTTAAGGAACTACAGGCCTTCTCGGGCAAAATAGCATACTATCACAGGTTTTTACCGTCTGCGGCTTCAGTGTCTCAGCCATTGCATTGCCTGTTGCATAAAAACGTGCCTTTTCACTGGTCTGCGTCATGCGAAGCGGCTTTCCAAAAATTGAAGACTATGCTGAAACAGGCCCCGTGCCTGGCTATTTATCAACCTGGCCAACATCTCGTTCTTGCCATGGACTCCTCTCAATACGGGGTTGGTGCAGTCCTTGCGCACCGTTTTCTGACGGTTCTGAATAACCCATTGCTTACACCTCCAAAACGCTCATGGATGCCAAACGAAAATATTCTCAAATTGAAAAAGAAGCTTTGGCCATTATTTATGCTCTTCATAAGTTTGGTGTTTTTCTTTATGGATCCAAATTTCATCTTGTTACAGACCACAAACCACTTGTGTCCTTGTTTCATCCATCAACGTCGCTTCCCGACAAGGCTGCCCACCACCTCCAGCATTGGACTCTTTACTTGTCTCGTTTCAATTATGAGATTCATTTCCGGCCGACGGCTCAAGATGCAAATGCTGATGCACTGTCTCGCCTTCCCATGGGTCCTGATCTGGCATTCTATAGGGACGAACTTTTGTGTTTCCACCTGGATGTTGCCGAGCAGCGGGTTGTGGACAGGTTCCCCATCACCGGGGACCAGCTGGCGGCTGCTACGGGTTCTGACCCAACCCTCTCCCAGGTTTTACGCTGTATACAGAAGGGTTTGCCAGATCATCCATCTGCTAAGACATCTGATCCGTTGCAGAACTACTACACTTTGCGCTACCGCCTCACAGCTGGGATGGTGTTATCCTCCTTTCCACCGACAATGCGTCGAAATAGCACACATGGTCACTGCCTGTGGCCCTTGTGCGTCACAGGCCGCTGCACTGAAGTCATCTTTGTCACCGTGACCTTCGCCTGAGAAGTCCTGGGAGAGCATTTATGCTGACTTCGCGGGACCTTTTTTAGGTACTATTTGGCTTCTCATAATTGACGCCTACTCTAACTTTCCTTTCATTGTCCGTTGCACATCGCCTACCACCGCGGCAACCACAAGTGCTCTCGCCAGCATTTTTTCTTTGGAAGGCCTCCCCTCTACTCTTGTTATTGATAATGGTCCGCAATTTGCCTCTTGCAAATTTTTGTGCTCATCACGGCGTCATGCATGTCACGGCCCCTCCGTTCCATCCACAATGTAATGGTGAGGCTGAACAACTGGTTCGCACATTTAAGGCTCAGATGAGGAAACTCCTGACTTCTTCTGCTGCTGATGATGCACTTCTCCAATTTCTGGCTTCTTACCATTTCACCCCCATGGGCGACCACAGCCCGGCTGAGCTCTTACATGGCTGACAGCGCCATGCACTACTTCATCTTCTGCGGCCTTCCAATTCACTGCCGCAGGTGCCTTCGCTTGGCCGGTTCACCAGCGGCAACATTGTATGGGTATGGAGATATGGCAGGCGGCCAAAGTGGAGTCCGGTCCGCATCTTACGACACCATGGCCGATGCCTGTATGAAATCCAGACAGACACGGTTGTTGCAGTGCATCATTCGGACCAGCTTCGGCCTCGGGTGCAGGCAACGCCTGTTCCGGAGGCCACTACACCACCTTTGGCTCTACCTGATGCTCGGGATCTTAGCATCTCTCGTTACTCACAGCGCATCCCTCTCACCGTCATCATGGTGCCAGCACAAGAACGGATGCCACCAAGAGACATGCCCATGCAGGAACCAGATGACCATCATCTGTCGGAGCAACTCTACTTGCCTCCTTCTCCTATGGATGCTTTGCCCATGTCTCCTGTTATATCAATCGGACTTGCCGCAATGTGCAGATTGGTGCACGGGGCCCCAGCAGATTCGACCTCTACGTCTCCTGTCATCTCGACCCGTTATCATCGGGGACACTTCCGTCCGTACGGGAAGCCGCCTCTTTGAAACTTCACAGCCAATCAAACAACGCCTATGGATGATAGCCATCTACAGGCCACCTCCATCAAGACCAGTGCAAAAATTTCAAAGGAGTTAAAAGTGTTGTGACGTGCCGATCATTCAAAGTGCCGCCGCAATTACGCGCATCCTCTACATGTGGCGCTGTCTGCCAGCCATGCAGCAGCCATGCCACCTAAGCGGCCAGCCGGCCAGCGTCTGCTAGACTTGGATGGAGAGCAGATTTGACCATTACCATGTACACATGCCTTACATGGTCTACTCGCTCTGTGACTTACATGTATTGTGTCGCCTTTTGAAATATAAGTGTTCGACTTGACGTTATAACACATGGTATGAAATTATTTTGTATGAAGATTTTCGTATGACCAGTTCACATAAGTATAAATTTGAAAAAACATATGTACTGTAGTTTTTATAAGATTTCTTATGTAATTTTTGTGGGTGTAGATTTTAAACCCAATTGCTGGTGTCTCTTGAATTGTCCAGTTAGCTATTTGCAATATCTATCTGACCAACCCAATGAGGGGGGGGGGGGGTGAGGGGATGAAGCAAAGTGGGATAATTTTAATTCCCCTCTTGTTTTGTCATCTGCTTCCATAAAATTCATTTTTTCATTTTGAACTAATTAGCATTAACATACATGGATATAATCTGCATTTTCATAAAAGGGAAAGATTGGCCCTCAGTTTTAAAGAATATAGCACCAGATCTAATTTTGTGGTTAGTTTTATGTATGTAATTGATTTTCCAATTTATTTTCACTATTTCTAGTTAATAGTTTCATTATAGGGTGAAATCAATAATTGTTTTGTATCTTAAATTCTGTTGTTGATGTTTCTTAAAGTATCTATTTGGCTCAATTCAAAAACATGCTAGCAAAGTCAGCCCTTAATTAATTCCAAAGTAATTAACAGTTTTGTCAAAAGTATTGTTTGCATGTGTTGATTTCATTATTTAAACAAATAATTTGGCCTAACCCCTGTAGTAGAGGAAACCGTTAAAAGGAACGAATTTTTCGATGTGTTCAGTTAATTTAATGAGCTAAGTTTTAATTGTTATTCCTGTAAATTAAACATCGAACAATGTGATGTTTCAGTACCTATTATTGTAAAGATATCTAAGGGCCCAATTTTTGGTCATAACACAGTCAGTCCACAGCCGAGTTTCACACGAGGGACCTGTGTCGGTTACAACGACAACAATTTATTAACTTAACAGTGTAATAAGTGTTACACTATAGGCCGTGTGTTAAGACAGTGACGGTTTCTGCTCCATACATACCTTTCTATTCTTCAAGAATTGTGAAGTATGTGGTAGGCTTTTACTGCTTGTAGATGTTCACCAGTGAACTACTGTAGCAGTATGTGGATGGTTCACCTGCTAACTATTAATGAGGCTTATAGAAAGTTAGAACAATAGTGCACTGGCCATAGTCAACTGTGTATTATTGGGGGGCTGTGAAAAGTGAAGGTAAGAGACTGAACGCAACTGTGCATCTGTCAGCTACACTATTTACAGAAGACAGTACTGCGTGCCCACTCCGTATTTTTTCAGCCTGTACGCCAACACAGAACAACAAACGAAGAAGCAAAGGAGGTGAACCACTACAGTATGTACTAATGATTTCTTCTCTTGGTCAGAATACAGTGTTGCTGATGTATGTAAATCATGTGGTTGCTGTATTGGATCTGAATTAGGTGGTATTTTTCATGTACATGTGAATGAGAGGTGTGAAATGACTGAGGTTGGTAAGCCTGAGATGGGTAGCTTATTGCAGATGAACGTAGGTGAGGTGTGAGATTTTGATGGTAATGAGACTTGTGTTGTTAATGATATTGTTGATGAAGTAATTTTGGAAGAATATGGTGATGGTGATGGTATCAGGTTTTTCTGGAGTTTTAGAATAATGAAGTTTAAGAGTGATTTGTGAATACAGGTAAAGATAAGTGATGTTTATGATGAGATAAGTGAGAGTCATGGAATACCAGTCCAGTCAAAGCAGTTGTTCATTAATGTCATGCAGAGTAATGATCCAAACAGTAAAGGTGAGTTATCTGTAAGCTTAGGAAATAAAGGTAAAAACCTTTTGAAATTTGTTTCAGATCAGATTGATGATAACATAAATAAATGTGCATTCTGGAATAAGTTTGCTGTGGTTAGTCAAAATTTGTATTCAAATTGGTGGAATGAAGTGAAGGAAAATCTAAGTAGGAAATATAATTTTGACATTGTTACTTCTGTAATAAGTGATGTTAGTTGTGTTATGGAACCCATTCAGTGTATTCAATCTTTACCTGACAACATGAGTAACCAAAGTAATGCTATGATAACAGTAAAGTCGAAAAAACCCTGCAAAAACAGTGTGAAAGTAGCATTTGATGGAACTGAAAGTAATCTTTTACATGGAGTGTCACAACAGAGATGATCCTCCAGATTATGGATGAACTTACATTAAGATTAAGATTGATCAATGAGGAAGGAATTGTTTGATTGATACAGGTAGCCCAATTTGTGATCTATCTGAACAATTTAGAGAAGAGATTCGGTATAGTAAGAATTTTGTCGAAATGTTCATTGCACTTTTGAAGATCAGAGCAGATACTGGTAGGCAAAGCAAGTATGTAAAATGTCAAGTACTGTTAACATTTAGTATAGAGGACAAAGCCTATGAACATGAATGCATAATGATCCTTAGTCTAGATGAAAATATTCACTATGTTTGTAGATATATAAGACTATATAATTGTGTTCTGTTTAGCATGAATGTAGTTTGTAAGATCATGTAGTTTCTAAAGTTCTATATTATCTAGTGGCAGAGTTTAAATCTATTTGCAGATTCATAGGACTATATAATTGTATTTTGTTTGTCTGGAATTTAGAACACAAGGTGAAGTAAATTTTAAAGTTCTATCATATCTACTGACTGAGTTAAAAACCTATGATACATTATATAATTGGGTTTTGTAGTAGATTTGTGCTTTAGAATATGATACAAATATGCCATGAGACGAAATGAGTGGATCTTTTTAGAATATTGAAATGGGTCAATATTCATAATTTGTACTGTAAAAGTTAGGAATAGTGTCGTAGCATTTCTGTGTGTAATACATTAGTCCATTTTTTATTTCATTTAACTCTGTTTATTAATGTTTCATGTGTGAACACTTTTTCATCACACCTGACATAAATCCCACATAACTGACTTTGAAAAATATTTAAGGAGAGTGTAACAATCCTGAGAAGGAAAGTTGCTACTCACCATATAGCAGAGATGCTGAGTCATGATAGGCACAATAAAAAGATTCACACAAAGCTTTCGGCCATTAAGGCCTTTGTCAGCAGTAGACACACATACACTCACATAAACGCAACTTGCACACACGTCTGCTGTCTCAGAGCTGAGACCACACTCCAGGACAGTGTATCTCATGTGATGTGAAGAAGGTACTGAACAGCATATTTTAGTACACAAAACAATGTTTCAGGATTTGATGTGAATGCTAGACAGGAAGTTATCTATCTATTGCAGTGTGTGATGAGAGCTATAGGGAGGAAGTTGAAAGATGTGGGTGGATCCACTCCCCACACTACTGCATGGCTGTACCCTGCTGGACCAGTTGACTTACAATAAATCATAGGTGCTGGATGACATACTCAAGCATCTGTCAACTACATCTATGTTGTGCCTGATATTTGTGAATTGTTAGCCAAGACTGCTAAAGACAGTGTTGTTCAGTATAAATGCATGTTTTTTCAAGTAGGGGGACTGACTTTCTGATGCATTGTGTGACCTTAAATCAATATTTTTTTTTATCAGTTGTAAATGAATCTTCTAGGTCTTTATGTAAGTAGGTTAGTTTGTATGGAAAGTTGGCAAATAGTGTGGAAGGCATTTACAAGTGTGTTACAAGTGTGGACAATATAACAAGATGTATACATGCCTGCTTTCATACACTGATTTCAGTCCTCAAACTACTGGACTGTATCATTGTTCGGAGTTAATTATGACTCTCTCTACCTTTACTTATCCTGAGTATTTCAGTATTACATCTGACCAGAACTTGAGTTGTGGAAGACTCATGCTTAACTCTGTTTTGGGTACCCCTGGTCATCACTGTGTGTGTGTGTGTGTGTGTGTGTGTGTGTGTGTGTGTGTGTGTGTGTGTGTAACATTTTTTATAGAAGTAGCTGATACCAGGATTAATACCAAATCTGGTATAGATGAACATGCTTGGCTGTTTCACTGAAAGAATTTCATATGACTTTGTATACAGTGTATTATATTTCAGGATAAAATGTATAAAAATAAATTAATTTGTTACAATCGATACTGCTAAAATTATTCTTCTTTCAGAAATATTCGAAAATATGAAATATTTGGCATAATTAAAATTCATACTATTAATTGCACAATCTAATGCTAATTATTAAATTAGTTTCTGGATTCATTTATAAAATAATGATATATTTTAGTGAAGATTCTTTTTTTTTTTGTCAAGAAAGTTTGAAAACTCTTTGGAATATCATGAGTACTGCAGAATGTAGAGCTCCTTAAAGACTCTCCCAATAAGAAGTTATTTGAGTTAGTAACACTATCATTCAACTTAATTCCCACAGTAAAGTTCACCACTAGGATAGCCACTTGCTCACAAACAGCCATTGATAATATCTTTATAGAAAAGTCCAATGAACAAAATTATATTACAAAACCAATAGTCAATGGCCTCTCAGACCATGACATGCAGTTCCTTCTGTTAAATGTTAATACTGAACAGGATATAAAATCTGTTAAATCTGATGCTAATTATTAAATTTGTTTCTGGATTCATTTATAAAATAATGATATATTTTAGTGAAGATTCTTTTTTTTTTTTGTCAAGAAAGTTTGAAAACTCTTTGGAATATCATGAGTACTGCAGAACGTAGAGCTCCTTAAAGACTCTCCCAATAAGAAGTTATTTGAGTTAGTAACACTATCATTCAACTTAATTCCCACAGTAAAGTTCCCCACTAGGATAGCCACTTGCTCACAAACAGCCATTGATAATATCTTTATAGAAAAGTCCAATGAACAAAATTATATTACAAAACCAATAGTCAATGGCCTCTCAGACCATGACATGCAGTTCCTTCTGTTAAATGTTAATACTGAACAGGATATAAAATCTGTTAAATCTGAGCTGAAGAGTGTAATCAGTAAGCCAAAAATTGATTATTTTAGGACACTCCTCAGAGAGATTCACTGGACTGATGTTTACAGTGCTCATGGCATGAATGAAAAATATAACATTTTTGCTAATAAAGTGCTTACCTTATTCGAACACTGCTTTCCCCCAAAACTTACCAAGGTCAGAGCAAAGTCTACAAAGAAGCTATGGATTACTTGAGGAATAGGGGTATCTTGTAAAACAAAAAGAAAACTGTATCTGTCAATCCGAAACATTTCCAATGTTGATGATATAGCACATTATAAGAAATACTGCAAAATATTAAAGACTGTAATACGGATGTCAAAGCAAATATATTACAAGGAAAAGATAGTCATATCAGATAACAAAATAAAGACAATATGGGATATAGTGAAGGAGGAGACCGGTAGAACCAGACATGAAGAGGAACAAATAGCATTAAGAGTAAATGATACATTGGTGACAGATGTGTATAGTGTTGCAGAACTTTTTAACAAACATTTTATAACTGTTACTGAAAAGATGGGGTTGTCAAGTTCGGTAGATGCTGCTATGGATTACCTTAGACCAGACATTTCAAGTAACTTCCATAATATGAATTTGACCCTCACTACCCCAACAGAAATAATGTCCATCATAAAATTTTTAAAATCAAAAACATCTAGTGGGTATGATGAAATATCAACAAAGTTAATTAAAGAATGTGATTCTGAGCTAAGTAACATATTAAGCTATCTGTGTAGCCAGTCGTTTATCAGTGGAATATTTTCTGAATGGCTGAAATATGCTGAAGTTAAGCCACTGTTTAAGAAGCGAGATAAAGAAATAGCATCAAATTTCCGTCCCATTTCACTGTTGCCAGCATTCTCAAAAATTTTCGAAAAAGTAATGTACAGTCGTCTTTGTAACCATCTTATCTCAAATAACATACTGTCAAAGTCACAGTTTGGATTTCTAAAAGGTTCCGATATTGAGAAGGCTATCTACACTTACAGTGAAAATGTGCTTAATTCATTAGACAAAAAATTGCAGGCAACTGGTATATTTTGTGATCTGTCAAAGGCATTTGACTGTGTAAATCACAATATCCTTTTAAGTAAACTAGAATATTATAGTGTAACAGGAAATGCTGCAAAATGGTTCAAATCTTATATCTCTGGCAGGAAACAAAGGGTGTTATTAGGAAAGAGACATGTATCAAGCTATCAGGCATCATCCAACTGGGAACTAATTACATGTGGGGTCCCACAAGGTTCCATTTTGGGGCCCTCACTTTTTCTTGTGTATATCAATGACCTTTCATCAGTAACATTACCAGATGCCAAGTTTGTTTTGTTTGCCAATGATACAAACATTGCAATAAATACACTCCTGGAAATGGAAAAAAGAACACATTGACACCGGTGTGTCAGACCCACCATACTTGCTCCGGACACTGTGAGAGGGCTGTACAAGCAATGATCACACGCAGGGCACAGCGGACACACCAGGAACCGCGGTGTTGGCCGTCGAATGGTGCTAGCTGCGCAGCATTTGTGCACCGCCGCCGTCAGTGTCAGCCAGTTTGCCGTGGCATACGGAGCTCCATCGCAGTCTTTAACACTGGTAGCATGCCGCGACAATGTGGACGTGAACCGTATGTGCAGTTGACGGACTTTGAGCGAGGGCATATAGTGTGCATGCGGGAGGCCGGGTGGACGTACCGCCGAATTGCTCAACACGTGGGGCGTGAGGTCTCCACAGTACATCGATGTTGTCGCCAGTGGTCGGCGGAAGGTGCACATGCCCGTCGACCTGGGACTGGACCGCAGCGACGCACGGATGCACGCCAAGACCGTAGGATCCTACGCAGTGCCGTAGGGGACCGCACCGCCACTTCCCAGCAAATTATGGACACTGTTGCTCCTGGGGTATCGGCGAGGACCATTCGCAACCATCTCCATGAAGCTGGGCTACGGTCCCGCACACCGCTCACGCCCCAACATCGTGCAGCCCGCCTCCAGTGGTGTCGCGACAGGCGTGAATGGAGGGACGAATGGAGACGTGTCATCTTCAGCGATGAGAGTCGCTTCTGCCTTGGTGCCAATGATGGTCGTATGCGTGCTTGGCGCCGTGCAGGTGAGCGCCACAATCAGGACTGCATACGACCGAGGCACACAGGGCCAACACCCGGCATCATGGTGTGGGGAGCGATCTCCTACACTGGCCATACACCACTGGTGATCGTCGAGGGGACACTGAATAGTGCACGGTACATCCAAACCGTCATCGAACCCATCGTTCTACCATTCCTAGACCGGCAAGGGAACTTGCTGTTCCAACAGGACAATGCACGTCCGCATGTATCCCGTGCCACCCAACGTGCTCTAGAAGGTGTACGTCAACTACCCTGGCCAGCAAGATCTCCGGATCTGTCCCCCATTGAGCATGTTTGGGACTGGATGAAGCGTCGTCTCACGCAGTCTGTACGTCCAGCCGAACGCTGGTCCAACTGAGGCGCCAGGTGGAAATGGCATGGCAAGCCGTTCCACAGGACTACATCCAGCATCTCTACGATCGTCTCCATGGGAGAATAACAGCCTGCATTGCTGCGAAAGGTGGATATACACTGTACTAGTGCCGACATTGTGCATGCTCTGTTGCCTGTGTCTATGTGCCTGTGGTTCTGTCAGTGTGATCATGTGATGTATCTGACCCCAGGAATGTGTCAATAAAGTTTCCCCTTCCTGGGACAATGAATTCACGGTGTTCTTATTTCAATTTCCAGGAGTGTAGAAAATCAAGTGTAGTCTTAGAAAGATCAGCCAATAAAATATTTGTGGACATTAATCACTGGTTCCTAGCCAATTCTTTGTCACTAAACTTTGAAAAAACACACTACATGCAGTTCAGAACTTGTAAGGGGTGTCCCAAGAGTATATGTCTAACATACGATGACAAGAAGATAGAAGAAGTGGACAATGTTAAATTCTTGGGATTACAGCTTGATAATAAATTCAACTGGGAGGAGCACACCACAGAACTGCTGAAGCGTACAGCACCGTAAGGCACCGGTAGCAATCTGATTATCCTTCGGACCCCAATGAACACACCGGACAAAATGAACACCTCGACGCTCTAAATTGGCACGCAGCTCATCATCAGATTGCAAAAGTAGGTCCCTGTGGAAAATAACACCCTGGACCATATTTAAACTCTTATGGGGTGTGATGGTAACATTAACATCCCCCAACTTGTCACAAGCAAGTAACCTTCGTGACTGGGCAGAGGATGCCGTTTTTATCAATACTGACCCAGAGCGCATTTTGGACAAGCCCTCCACCTCTCCAGACTTTTCCTCTAAATGCTCTATGAATAATTGAGAATTGAGGCTTTGAATGACTCCCCATCAGCTGTCGTACAAAGTAGGAATCAGGGCGAATAACTGTCACTGCCATCCTGAGCCTTACGCTCCTCCCACAGCGTGGCCAGGGAGGGAAACGTTTATGGATTGTATTTCTGAGCATTAAAGTGAGCCCGAGAACGCTTAGAGACTGCCAGCGGCTTGCCATCAGCAAGAGATGATGTACCACGCTTCATTGCGGGTCACCCACCCTGACGCCACCCATTCCGACCAAGGGCCCTCACCACAGGCGCCACCCAGCTTCAGCAAGGGCCACCTGGCAGGATGGCCATTGCCGGGAGTCCCGATGCCCCAGGGAGATAGGCATCTACTCCTTGGCATATGTAGAGAGTTAATGGCACAGGCATCAGCAGAGCGATCCCTGTGTTGTCAGGGGGCTACAACCAACAGGGTACATGGCGGCCCCACCACAACGGACTGGCTACTGTGTTGTATATTAGGTGACATGTAGTCCATGGTCGTCATCAGTGCAGAAAGTGGCGCTGCACATTGCATGGCGAAAGTGCACGCAGGAGCGTTTCCATGCCCAAGAGACGGAGAGCGTGCAGGACTGCAATGCAATTACGAACAAACTGGTGAAAGGTCTCAACACATGGACACATTGCACCAAGTAAGCGCCCTTCCCCAATCCAATATAGTCCTGTAGCCCAGATATGTGATCTTGTCCAATTTGTTTTACTGATACGGTTAAATTTTGATCATTGTTGTTCAGTAAACAAACAGCAATATGCCAATCACATCTTCCTATATGTAGTTTCTCAAAGTATAGTTTATTTCTATGTGATATTTTGATATAAAGAGCTGAATGAGGGAGTAATTAATAGATCAAAGCAGTACTGAGATCTCCAAATTGTAAGACTGTTATAGATGCAAGTCACTGACTGTCAGAGTGTACCAGGTTAAATGTAGAACAAACTATTTGAAACAAATCACAAAGCTTTAGGTTAGTTTCAACTAATGTTTTTGAATGTAGTAGGTAGTCACAACTTTATGCTGTATTTTAATATATATAAATAGTGTAAGCAAGCAAACACTACAAATCATTTCCATTCCTCTTCCACTTGCACATAGAGTGTGGGAGGAAAAGATATCTATATGCCTTCATATGAGCCTTAATTTCTCATATCTTCTAAATTTTGTTAATAGTGCTCCACAAAAAGAACATTGCCTTCCCTCCACAGACTCTCATATGAGTTTGCCAAGCATTTTCATAATAATTGCATGTTATTTGAACCTACTAGTAAGCAGTCTAGCAGCCTGCCACTGAGTTGCTTCAGTGTGTTATTTTAATCTGACATGGTGGGAATCTCAAACACTTGTGCAGTACTCATGAATGGGTCACACAAGTATTCTACATAGGTGGTCTAAGTGAGCTTCCCTGATTTCTAATCTTCCAGAATTGCTAGCGTGGTAGCTCAGCATGTTCAGTCAGAGGGTTATCTGCCCTCTGTAATAAAAAAACTGAGTTAATCAATCAACAACAAACTTAAACAGATGCATTACAATGTCCGCCCCGAGCAGATGCAATGAACAAAACGAAATTAGAAAAAAAAAAAAGTATCCATCTTCCCAGAAGATGGAACTAATGGTCCTGAAAGCTAGAAATAGTTTTTTATTCAAATGCTGTTTTTCTTTCACACTTCATACAAAGCATTTCATAATTTTACAAAGAGTTCTGTCGGCCTTACATATAACAGTAATGTTAAAATTCTGTTTAATATGGACCTTAATGTTAACCAGCAGATGCAGCATTGAGTCAAATCATTACACTTAATTATAATTAATTATAGAAGGAGAGGCTAATAAAATAATTTTTTGCTTTGTATTTTTTAATATCTTAGGATTTACAGTTTTTTCCTGATTCCCATTAAAGACTTTTGTATCAGAATGTAAAATTCTGTTCTGAATTGTAGGCAGGGATGCATAGTCTACAGGACATTATTTTTACTTCCAGTATTTTGCAAGTTCATGTCACTGAACATAATAAAAATGCACCTATTATTAACAACAAATACTATTAGGAAGTAAATATACTGACATGTAAGTGTAAGACTCCCAAGGACCCTGAAAATATGTCTGTAAGATGCTGAGGCATTGGTTAAATGTATACTGCTCCTATGTGCATTCTGTAATTAAATATGGCATAATCTTCTGGGGAAATATAACAATAAAAAATTAAACTTTTCAGGATGCAAAAGAGAATACTAAGAATTATTGAAGGGGTAAACAATACGAAATCATGCAGATCCATACTCAAAAAACTGTCAGTTCTTCCTCTTCCTTGCGTTTTTATCTAAGAAATATCAGTTTTCATCAAACAATATATCGATAGACACCCAGATATCTTATTAGAAATGAATATATACATGCACACAATACAAGGCAAAAATCTGACCTTCATATGAAACAGGTGAGAACATCATTGTGCCAAAAAGGCACACTACATACTGGGATAAAGATTTTCAATAATCTACCTAACCATATTAAGTCAATAAGTAAACTCTGTAGTTTTAAGGCTGAAGTAAAGGTATATTTAATTGATCATTGCTTTTACAGTCTGACAGAATATATAAAAGCCAAACAACAAAAATAAAGATGCATTATTAAAATTCTACTTTGTATGTTGCCTGTAATGTTTGTTGTATGTATTAATCTTTGCTAAATTACCTCAATATCTAGTCCTTAGGATTGCAATACAAACTGTATTTTATCTTGTAAATACCTAACCATGTCCACTATCCTTGTATATCTTCTATACATATAGGATTTGAAGGACTAAATAAATAAATAAATAAAAATTTTTGGGTGTGGGGAGCTGTTTTTTCTGGGGGTGGTCACTCAGTGTGTGTTTTGAAGGTTTTGGAGAGGCACAGGAAGAGGGAAATGATGGTATTAAGTGAGTAGTATATAGAGGAGGGGAGTACAACAGTTTACAATGCTTTTTCATCTTATAGGGGGTTGGGCCAGAGTGATTATGATCATTTAGTTGTCAACCATAGTTTAGAATTCAAGCATAATGAGACTGGGGCATGCACAAATACGATAGAGGGGTTTTGGGGGGCAGTCAAGTCAGTTATTTGGAGGGGGAAGAGGCGCTAATCTAACCTCCAAGTCTCATTTAGATGAATATCGTTGGTGAAAGAGTGTCCCTGGGGACTATTTCATTTTTGGCGTTGATTTAAGAGCTATTAGTAAAATGTATAGGCCGAAGGTGGTTGGTTAAGGATGTGTTGTGAGGGTGGGGGTCTGCAGCTCAGGCAGGAGGAGGGGGGGGAGTAATGTTTGTGGATGTAAGTGGGGGGGGGATTCTTTTATGATTGTTGTTGATTATCTGTTTTGTTGCTGTTGTTTTTGAGTTGTAGTGTGTGATTGAGATTTGTATATTTTTTGGTTTTTATTTGTCGATGGATCTATGATTTTGGGAGGAGGGAGAAGGCTGGTTGGGTTGGTGGGGGGGGGGGGGGGCAGTTGGTAGGTTGCGGCTGGGTTGAGAATTTGTTTTGGTTGTGCTTCTTTTGTTGGTGTGTGTGTGTGGTAAGTAGTCGTTTTTTTGGGTGCATTTTTTGCATGTTATGATGTTTGGTGCAGTATTCTGTGTTGTTTGGTCAGTGGTATTTACGGCACGTGTTGGTGGTTGAATGTTTTGGTATTGGCACTTGGGGTTGATTTGTGTGTCTTTGGGGAAGTGCTAGATTTAAATTTTTTTGGCATCGTTAGTTGCTTTTGGGCTATACAGGCCATGGAAAGTGTCGTGTGTGAATAACCTCACATTAGCCTCAGGTAGGAAATATTGATGAGGCAATGACTGCCAACTGGCAAGAGAACACGACTAAATCACCAAGAATTAAATTTAATTACTCTTGGAACATTTGTTCAGAGTTTGCACCTTTTTGGTACAACCCAAAAAAGCGAGTACTGCATGCTTTGCACTTAGGAGATCTTTCTCACTGTACTCGCCCACAAACAGGACTGACAGCATACTTTTATTCAATCTGTCCTACAGAATTTTCTTTCTAAGCAGAGCAGCTAAGAGCTAATAATTGTCCATTCTAACATTGAAATTCTAATACTTACATCCTAAACCATTTACTCTGTAATGGTGCTTATGATTAATAATAAATGGTGAATTTGCTAGACACTGATTCAATTTATGAATTTTCTGAATGTTAGGCGAGACATTCATATGAATCCTTACCTGCTGTTTCAGCATCTTGTTTTAAAAACGCAAATTTCCCACAGTATTCCAGTTTTGCTGCATTTCTCTTCCTCTTTTTATCAAGTTTCATTGCGGTATACTTCAGTGACTAAAAATAAAGTTCACACACTCCATTACTTAACATCTCAACATGTTTAAATGAGAGTTACCTTTGAAGGAGCATTCCAGCAGCCACTAGACAGTACTAAGTTGCATACAACACAGCTGTGAAACTAAATCAGCCGTTTATAATGTTCATGAGTACAAAACTACACGTGCAGCTTTTTGAGTACATACATCACAGTGTGGCACCAATGAGGTCGACACCAGCATTGATATGTGTTCGTCTTTGTACTCTGAGCATTGTCTTTGAGCTGTTCCGCCATGTTCAGTTCTTTGTGAGCCTTGCATGTGTTTAGGTGAATAAATGAACTACTACAAAATGGGTGTTGTTTTGTGTAACCAAACCGAACTTCTCCCTCAGTGGTGACCCTGAGCTGTAACGTCTTCTGTTTTCGCCATTTTACTGTCTCCACGACCTCCGCGTTGGTTATTTTCGCGTGTATTACATCAACACAGCATTCGAACGATGACTTTGGCACAGTGCCTAACGCCAGATTGTTTGATCGACATGCATCATGTTGCGGGCAATGTACACCCACCAGGACTGCAACACGATGCCTCTCACTTGACGATTATGCCAATTTCGCCAGCTGTTTTCGAGCCTGCAACAATAAGTGAGGTTAGGAGTGCTCATGACTCCGGCTATCAAACGCCTTTGTTCCCACCACATGTGCCCTCCCTCATCGACTGTGCAGTTACCTCTTATGGATCTCCGCGCAGTGCGGGAACAATGCCGATATCTGCAAATTCTTCGTTGGACAACCTACCACCGCCAGGACAAATGATTTGCCACGCCGCAATCTGTGCAGGACCACGTGGACACCTGCCATGTGGCTGGAACTGCTTCATTCACAGGTCTACCTCCTCAGCATCCGACCACGCCCGCGCCTGCCTCAGTTCAGCATCAGCACAAGCCTTCCTACTTCGATGCCTCAGCCTGCAACAGGAACAATAACTTGTTATCTGTGCCTGACCTACACCTCCGTCCCACTGCTATGCCTCAGTGTTTTGTGCTGTGACATTCACCCTATCAGCACACCGTTTTGAGTGGAGTGACTATGAACAGTGAACATTTCACACATTCCGTCCCACGTTCGACATCATTTCCCACACTGTGCTTCCCACGCCTCCGCAGCCTCCCTGCAACACAGGTGCCTCTGGCTCTGATCATACATTGAGCTTTCCGTGGACTAACATGCGTTCTCAAACTTTAAACTTTTTCTCAGCTGTCGCCCCCGCACCAGCTCCAGTCGAGCTTCCACGACCGTTCTCGGCACATCTCGGTGCCTCATCCGCGTCGGCCTTCCACGACGCATAAACCCGAACACACCCACAATGTGTTGAGCTTCCGTAACTGCAATCGACACATTACGGTGTCTCATCCGTGTCGGCCTTCCGCGTCGTGATTGATTGCGCTCAACCACAACATGTTACCTTCATGCTGCCACCCGAACAGCCGTCGTTGCCACAGCCCCTGGAGATAACCTCTCCTGGAATACTACAGCAACAACAGCTAGATTCAGGCAGTGCCCCGACGAACTCAACTCGACCTGTTCTTCCGAACATTCTACAAAGCTTACTGACACTGCCGCAGTTTAATGCCGACAGAACAACAACCTGGTTCAAAATTGTGGACGAAGTGTTCAACCATTACAAACCAGGTTTCTGTGCCTCATCACCCATGTGCACGACCAGGAAGACTTGATTGCTGACCTGGTCGATGCCCTGGACTCATCTACCCGGTACACTCTAGCCAAAAAGACTGTTCTATGTCAGCTTGCACGCTCTACTGAGGCAGCAATACGGCAAGTGCTCCACGTCGAGCAACTAGGCAATGACAAACCTTCCTAGCTCTGGAAATGGCTATGTGCCCAGTTCAGCGCCGATCTATTCTCTGACACAGCTCTCCTCGTCATCTGGTTAGATAAACTGTCTCCTCACATCCGCTTTGCTCTGGCTCAAAGGTCTCCTGAACCTGTTGAGCAAAGAATGACAATTGCTGACAAGCTACACTGCTCTATTTCCCCAGTCACTGCTACCTGACAAGTCTCAGGTTCAGGCTCATCGCCCTCTGGACAGACGTGGCCGGGGCCATACTGTGCTGACCGTTCTGCTCGCTCCGTGAAGCAGTAAATGAGCAACTGGGAAGTCACCGGCTCTGCCCACGGTCACGCCCCCTCCTGCAACCGAACCTGCTGCGGCCACTGAACCTCAGCCACTGTCACTGGCAACAAACATTCTGCAGGAAATGCAGCCACACTACCTGTACTGTTACTTCCACACACGGTTTGGTAAGGCGGCACAGAACTGCAGACCACCCTGCTACTTCCCAAACGCCTCCTGTGCACAACATGACAGACACCCTCCAGTGCTCCATTCTGCCTGGGAATGACCGAATAATTGCGGACGACTTTACATGAAAGACATTTCGTTGGGATACCTATTCCTGGTGGAGACAGGCGCCGATGTTTCGCTGCTGCCTACGTCCTTAGTGTCGTTGAACATCCGCCCTCATCATACTTCACTGTAAGCCGTGAATTCAAATAAACTACAATGCTCGGGTTCAACTTCCCACGGCAGTGTTTGACACTCGGCTGGACACAAGTGCGCATGCGCAATGAACGTCACGTGTTCCCGAACTGACGGCTCCTACCCCGTCCCTCGCAGACGGCAAACTACAAACTCGACTGGACTTTTTTAGTGTACGAAATTGACAAACCTATACTAGGCATTGACTTCTTGCAACACCACAAACTTTCACTGGACCTAGTGCGAAACACTGTGTTTCATCATCCGTCCAAGACTCACTTCCCCTGTGCTCCGTCGAGCAACCCCACCATGACACAGCGGTCCGGGCTCATCTCATCTGTACCTGCTCGTCTCTGTCTATGACATTACAAGAAAGCACACACAAGTGCCTTGTCGAGCTTGAACACATTGCTGGCCTATGCAAGGAAAACTTCAAGCTCTCCCTCCAGCTCCACGAAACACAGCTCCAGCTCTCGAATGCAGCAGAGGAATTCCAGACACTACAGAAAGGACAAAGCAAGGTCAGTAAGTGCGCCAAATCTGCTTGCAATCTCAGCAATCGAGCCTCCATGTGTTTACATCCCACCACCCCTCACAACTGTGCTATCAAGACTGCTATAATGTGTACTGACAATTCCGCAGGGCCACACCCTCCTAACACGGCAGTGTTTGACACTCGGCCGGACACAAGTGCGCATGCGCAACGAACGTCACGTGTTCCCAAACTGACGGCTCCTACCCCGCCCGTCGCGGACGGCACCTCAAACTATGCAACCTCGGCTCCTGCGTGCCGCCGTGCGACCACCACTCACAACACAAACAGTGCACTCACGCTAAGCATTTCGCCCGTGACCGTGCCGCCACAGGCCGCGCCCTCGGGCAATGAACTTACTAACGGCTTAAGAGCTCTACCGAGCTCACCTGACCATGGTGCCACTGCTTCGGGCAGGCAGCCATCTTGTCGCTTTGACTCCTGGGACACTTTGCCACCTGGGCTCCCGTCGGATCCGCCGAGTCGCTCCGAACACCACGACCACACCTTGCCTGCCCCGCCTGCCACACATTGTAAACAAACTGCCTCCCATGCCGCCGGCAACATTTCCGTCGTCACCAATGGCACAGTTCACAAGCTTCGCCTTACGCTAGGTCCCCTGATCTCCAGTAAACCACGTCGACTTTATCCCGAGCGCCTCTCTGATCTTAAAAATCAGATTTCTGAACTACTAAGCTCCGGCGTCATTGAACCCTCTGCCAGTAACTGGTCTATGCCCATACACATGGCACCCAAGAAAGACGGGTTCTGGGGCATGTGCGGAGACTACCGTCGACTAAATGCTCGAACAATTATGGACACCTACCCCACACCCAACTTTGCCGAATTTACCAGTTCCCTCGCAGGTGCGACTGCGTTCTCTGTCATTGATTGCAAAGGGGCCTACCACTAGGTCCCAATGGCACCTGAAGACATCGAGAAGAAAGCAGTTACTACCCCGATCGGGCTATTTCAGTTTCGATTAATGCCATTTGGTCTGAAAAACGCAACCCAGACCTGGCAACGCTTCATCAACGAAGTGCTATTCGACCTATAATTCTGCTTTGCATATCTTGATGACATTCTTGTGTTCAGCACCTCCGTCGAGGACAACATTCGACATGTGCAAACTGTTATGAACACTCTCGCACAGGAGGCATCGAGACCAACCAGGACAAATTGCAGCTACATCAACCTGCTGTCACTTTTCTTGGTTTTCGGGTCTCTACCGACGGCATTTCACCACCCCTGAGAAAGTACAAATAGTAAACCTACCCAGACCTTCATCATTCAAAGAGCTCTGGCGCTTTCTGGGGACAGTTAATTATTATCGCCGACATCTACCTCAGGCTGCGGAATTCCGATTCCACTGATGGACGCCTTGGCAGGCACCAACACCTCTGGATCTCGGCCTGTTCCATGGACCCCTGCTATGACTGCCTCTTTCACTGCCCTCAAAAATCTTCTTGCCGAGGCCTGCACCATCGTGCATCCTCATCCCAATGCACAGCTTTTCATCACCACAGACGCGAGCGATACTGCCATCGGCACTGTCCTTAGCCAGACAGCCGACGGCCAAACTTCGCCTCTGCAGTTCTTCTCACGCAAGCTCACCAATGCACAACGAAAATATTCCGCGTTTGACAGGGAGTTGCTCGTGTTCTATGAAGCGATCAAGCATTTTAAGACTGACGTTGAAGGACGTCCTTTCTATGTTTTAACGGACCACAAACCCCTGGCTGCGGCCATTAGAAACCCGCCAGCTGACCCGCCTCCTCGCCGCTTCAGATACATGGACTTCATATCTCAATTCACCACCGATGTCAGACACATAAAGGGTGCTGACAATATAGTTGCCGATTTCCTTTCACGAGTCGACGCCGTCCATTTGCTGTTAGACCTCTCTGAACTGCCTAACCTCCAACCCGCCGACGAGGAAACACAAAACCTGATTTCAGACTCTACTTCTTCACTACAATTCGTCCGCACCACCTTCCCTGGCATTTCTGGTTAGCTCTAGGTGCGACGATAGTACGGGCACGGTATGCCCCCCCCATCCCAACCACGCTCCGTCGAGCTGTCTTCAACGTTTTGCATAATTTAGCCCAACCCGGTGTTCGTGCGCCCGCCCACCTCGTAGCGGAGTGCTTTGTGTGGAGAAATGTCAACAAGGACTGCTACCAATGGGCACGCTCCTGTGTCATGTGCCAACGCTGTAAAGTACACAAGCACACATTACCCCCCCCCCCCCCCCCCCTCCTGTCCGCGCCTTTTCTATCCCTCCTGGGCGTTTCCAGCATATTCATATTGACAATGTCGGCCCTCTCTCCCCTTCTAATGGCTTTCGTTATGTTCTCTCGTCTATCGACCGAACAACTCGCTGGGTCGAGGCTGTCCCCCTCCCCAATATTACAGCGGGAACTGTTGCTCGAGCTTTTGTTGACCCCTGGATATCGCGTTTCGGATGTCCAGCTATCATCACGACTGACCAGGGCAGACAATTCGAGTCGGCCCTGTTCAACGGGATTTTGTAACATTTGCAGCATCCGGCGCATCCATACCACAGCATATCACCTGCAAAGTAATGGGCTAGTCGAGTGTTGGCACCGCACTTTCAAGGTGGCTCTTCGATGCCACGACTCTCTATGGACGGAGGCCCTTCCCCTTGTGTTACTCGGCATTCATGCAATCTATAAGGAAGACCTCAAAGGCACAATAGTCGAGTTCGTATACGGCCAGAACATTGTTCTCGCTGGTGAACTTGTGAGCCCTTCCGCTTCTCTCCCTCAGTCTGACTTACCTTCCTTCGTGGACCGTGTCAGACGCCACTTCATCAACCTCCATATCCCTCCGCCCGCGAGACATTCCTGCCCTAAGGTTCACGTCCCGAAATCTCTAGATAATTGCGAGTACGTCATGCTCTGAGATGACACTGTCCGTGCCCCCCTCCAACCTCCACATACCGGCTTGTACTGAGTTCTACGGCGCTCAGCCAACACCTATGACATCCAGATGAAAGATTCAGCTGTTACAGTCTCTCTCAACAGACTTAAGCCTGCTCATGTCGAGCCTTCTTCTATCCCCCTTCAGGCCACGACCACGCCACTCACTGTCGTGACTCATAATGCTCCAACCACTCCCTCCATGTTGGACTTACACACTAGATCGAGTGACTTCCAGCTCCAAACATCGAACTCTCCTCTGACATCGCCCTCTACGCTGGTCTCACACACTCCGTCGAGTAACCAGATGCTCCCCACATCGAGCTTACCAATGATCATGCCCTCGCCGCCCGGCCCTTCCCCGGTCCCCTCAACCTCTCCACTGTCACCTGCCTCGCCCTGTCGAGGTTTCTCATGCCCCCCCATCTTGAATGTGCCCTCATTCGAGGTGTTTGTGCCTGTCCCTCCAGACATAATCCATGACATCTCAATAATGTTGCGTGATTATACACTGTAAACGTGTGTTTCTCTTCATCCAGTGCTCATGACACAACTTCCGCCATTCCCTGCCACCTTGTGAAATGTGTTCCCCTCCCGCCCGACATCGACATGGACATATTTCGTGTGTTCGCCACGCGCACTGGAGACATCATCATTGTCGCTCCATTCCATCCACAAACCGCCAGCCTACCTGTCGCCGCATGACCAGCAAGCCCAGTACGACGCCCGGCTCACTTCAAAGACTTCCAGGTTCGGTGGCCGAACCTTCCTTCACGAAATCTACCCACACAGCTCCGCTACGACGCTGTCAAGCTGACCGTGGTCCGGCTCCCATGACCACCCCTGCCGACGCCTTAGTCACCCCCCCCCCCCCCTCCGGCCTCTCAAGAGTACTCCAAATGTGCGGGGGCTATGTGGCGCCAATGAGGTCAGCACCAGCATTGATATGTGTTCGTCTTTGGACTCTGAGCATCGTCTTTGGACTATGAGCATTGTCTTTGAGCTGTTCCGCCATGTTCAGTTCTTTGTGAGCCTTGCATGTGTTTAGGTGAATAAATGAACTACTGCAAAATGGGTGTTGTTTGGTGTAACCAACCCGAACTTCTCCCTCAACAGTATTAAATAAATCCTATACATTTATATTCTATGGAAAAATACGATATTCAAACCACAATCGTTTTAACTGATCAGTTTATTTGCCTCCCAGAATGTGAATGTATATTACTTTTCCTGTTTTCTCTCCAATAGCACAAAGCCCATTGCTACAACAGTTCCATGCAGCATCTACCACCTTGATGAAAACAATAACAAACACAGATCTTTCTGCCCGCCAAAACTTTCGTCTTCAAAGATAATACTCGAAATGGCTTCAACTGGATGTGGTAACTTCTGTGCACTACGTCACTTCCCATGTTTCACTGTCACTAGAGTCTTGTTAATTTCTTTGCTGGTTCTGTGGCATCTTTACACAGCTCTGTAACTGTTTAATATTCTTAACATACTTTGTTTTTATGCTCTTTCAGCTTCATGGATCAGTGGTGGGTTTATATTTTCTGGTTGTGCTTTTATTGGTGTTTGAGTTTATTTATAGCAGTTCTGGGGATCTTCACAGTTTACTTGTTTGTTAAATGTGTTTTAATCAAGAATCAAGAATTTTATTCACCGTAGATCATTTTACAATGATATTGGCTTTGTCATACAAGATGTACTAGAACATACAGAATAATAAAATAAACTTCTGTCAATACATTATAGAATACATTTGAAGCGTGGCAGTGTACCAAATTACAAAGGACAGCTTTTAAAAGTTAACGCAACAAGCTATCTTATAATCTAATATAATATGGTATTTTATTGTTTATAGTATAAACTTTGTAATTACACACGATTAACCACAGCACGATATAATACGTTTAACTACAGACAACTTTTAAATGCTTATATTCTCCTCAGGCATCTCAAAGAATTCTTTAATGTCATAGAATGGATGATCTGACAGCCAGCTGTACCACTTAATTTTAAAAGAATTTGTATCCATAGACTGAACATGAACTGGCAGTTTATCGAACATTTTGAGTGGGTTAACTTTGTGGGAATTTCCTGTTCTCGCTAATCTGTGGCGTGGTATGTCTAAATTACCGTTAGCCCTGGTGTTGTGTTCGTGTATTTCCCTTCTGGCAATAAATTCTGAAATATTATTTTTAATATAGAGTACAGACACATAGATGTATAGATTTATAATTGTAAGTATTCTGAGTGTGGAAAAAAAGAGGACGACAGTGCTCCCTATGACCTCTTTACATATTATACGTATGACTTTTTTTTGTAATTTCAATACGTTTTTGATGTGAGGGGAGTGCCCCCATATAATCAGACCATATGAAATACGTGACTGGAATAGCCCAAAGTATGTCACCCTGAGGTACTCCAAGCTCACTACCTCCCTTAGTTTGAAGAGAAGGTATGCCACCCAAGATATTTTTTCACATACATGATTGACATGTTCCTCCCAATACAATGTGAATACCTAAGAGTTTTACCTACTTATTACCTACTTCATTTGATGTTCCCATTAGAAGTTGTTGTGTTTTGTCAGGGTTGCATAGGAGCTTCTTGGCTGCAAACCAGTCCAGGGCCTTATCTAGTGTTTCTTTTGTTAGGTTATTCAGATCTGAAATGTTCTGATGTGTGGTAGGTAGTGTTGTATCGTCAGCATAACACACAACAGGGTGAGCTATATTTTTTAGGTGAATCATAAATAGCGACAATGAAGAAGAAGGGTCCAAGGATAGACCCATGTGGTACACCTGTGCTGATTTCCATGATGGAAGAATTTAAATTTCTGACTGAAACGAATTGTTTTCAGTTACTTAAATAAGAATTTATCACAGATAAAGTGCTCCCTCTCACCCCATAAAACTCTAGTTTCCCCAGTAGTATGTCAACAGGAATGCAATCGAAAGCTTTGCTTAGGTCACATAATACCAGTGATACAATGTTATTATTTTCAAAAGCTGTTAAGGTTTGGTCAATGATTTCCGAGTTGGCCCCTGTTGTGTTGTTTCCCTTTCGAAAGCCAAACTGATTGTTACATAGGATATTGTGTTTTTCAAATAAGTTGCTTATTTGTGTGTGTATCAGCGCCTCAAATACCTTTGAGAATATTGGAACAATGGAGACTGGTCTGTAGCTTTGGGGGAGATGTTTGTCTCCTTTTTTAAAAACTGGGACAACTTTTGATACCTTGAATGCCTCCGGAAAAACTCCAAATTCTACACATTTATTAAAAATATAAGCTAATGGTTTGGCGATTGAGTGTATTGTCTTTTTAATTATGTTATTTGATAACCAATAACAGTCAATACCTGTAGAACCTGAAAATTTGGATACAGCTTTTATAACATCAGCAGGTGTGACAGCCCTCCATTAAAATGCCAGGTTAACAGGCTGTGGTGTTCCAACAAGGTTCATTGCAGATGACTTTGTTGCTTTGATACTGTTACTTATTTCTTTAACTGAGTTTAAAAAGTACTCATTTAATTCTTCAAGATCAAGCAGAGCTGTGCGTTTCGGTGTATTCCCTTGTTTTATTATTTGCCAGGCTGCCTTGCATTTATTGGGAGCACTTTCTATATAGTTCTCCACTGCTTGCTTTTTTGCCAGAAGAAGTTTAGCTTTATAGTATTTTTTGCATTTCAGATATGACCTATGAATGTTCAACCTCTGTTTCTGCCCCTTGGTCAGAGGCTTGTTTATGCATCTGGTACAGCATATGCAAGTTTCCTCTAATTTCTACTAGCTCTTGTGTGAACCAGTTCAAACTTTTCTTTTTCATTTCATTTGGATATCTAATTTTTTTTACTGGTGAGCAAGAATACCATAAATCTGTGTACTTTTTAAAGAAGTTACCAAAGATAATTTCAGCTTCCCTTTTTCCAGATTGACAGTTATATATAAAGTCCCAATATGCACTTCCTAATCTATCAACAAACATATTTATGTACTCTTCCTTCTGTCTTCGTACCACTACCACTTTAGATTCTTCAGTTTTAACTGGCTGCCTCTTACAGTGTAAGGAGTAGTGGCTCATGATCTGAAAGTCCACTTCCTGTAAGTCTAACTGTAAAATCCTCCCTATGGAAATTCACAATAATATTGTCTATACATGCATTCTTACGTGTGGCACAGTTATTTGTACAATAGAGGTCTAATGATCTTGGCATATTCAAAAATGTCCTAGCAACTGGTCTCTGTGTGTTTACCATTTCTATGTTGAAATCACCACATATAGCAATTCTCGTTTTACTCTTCAATATTTTTTAAATTATTAATTCACATTTTTCAATACACAAATTTACATCACCATCTGGCGACCTATATAGACTAACTACCACTATATTTTCATTCATTAGTTTTACACAACTAAACTCCCCATCTAGCTCTGAGGAGTATGTAGATACATCAATTCTGGAAAACATTATTCCTTCTTTGACAAAAATTCCCGCCCCACCATTCTTTCTCTGTTTTCTACATATCATGTCTCCCACAACATACCCTTAGGGAATGAACATATTTACTTGTTCTTGTGTTAACCAGTGCTCAGATACACATATAACATGTACATGCTCTGTGTTACATAAATGTTCTAATTCTAAAATTTTATTTCTAATGCAACGTATGTTAACTTGTAGAAAAGTAAGTAGTTTGTCTCTGTCTGTATTCCTCTGAGAGCAATTTGACTTTATATTTGAAGTTGTAGGTTCCGTTAATGTCTTTAATCTTGATTCACTGTGATCATATGTGTTATGATAGTCACATACCTGTTCATCCACTTGATGACTCACTTTGTTAACTGCTTTCGTCTGTGAAACCACTGCTGATCCCACCAAAAATCCTGGTCCCTCGGTTGTGGTTTCTTTTTCCTGGTTGACTGCCATACTCCACGTGTTGGTATTCTCATCCCTTGAGCTTGATTTGCTGTTACTTTCAAGGTTGACCAGACATCCTATTCATGCTTTATTACACTTGCTATAATTAGTGAAAATTGCTCATCTGACTGGAGGACGTCGAATAAGTTTGAATAACATGGGATAATATCAGAGAGTCACAGATGTAATACCAACTGTGAACACTGAAACACTGATTGATATTTTCTGTTTCTCTACTAAGAAATAGTTATTCCGATCTGGTTAAGGCTGCATATTTCTTATTACTTACATACAGCATGCCGGTATTGCAGTACTGCTGAATCTGTGCTGATATTGCTTCTGTGAGACAGCAAACAATGCGGATCATAAAAGAAACTATGTAGTATAAATGTAATAGGAAAGTTCTTGTAGAATATAAATGCTTTAGGATTAAAGAAGACCACTAATAGTGTAAAGCAGAAGTGTTGAGTCATTGATATCCACACAGTGATCTGCTACTGGTAAAAACTAATGTCTACTAATGTCCTATACCCCACCTCCCCTTCCCCTGTCCCCAGTCTCCTAGACCAACTGGAGTTTAATTTGATTAGAACATTATTAGTAGAGACAGGGGTACTACTTTTTACGAAGTCAATGTTAATTTATTAGGTGGATTGAGATTTTGTGTGGTGTTCATGTGTTTACAAATGTTTCATGTATCCGGTGGGCTGTTCCGAGATGTTTCTGGTCCTTCCTGAGGGTAATTTTGCTGATATCAGCCTTTTGCTGGCATATTCAAGACAACTGCAACTGACTACCATTATACATCTGATCTACAGTGCTTTGCAATTGACCATGAAGTCTTCTCATTCACTCAACAAAGAACTCATTATTACTAAAACTCTCATATTCCCAAAAGGAGAGGAAACTGATTATACTATTCTGCTCATGATATAATGATGCTGATTTGGAACACAAACATTCTACAGTTGTAAAATATGAATGTATGTTTGAGATTCACATTAAAACTTTAAAAAATGCGTTGACTGTGTGGAACTACCAACTTTTCTGCAATATTTAGTGACATTGCTGCCAGTTTTATAAATTTCATATTTTTCATAAGCTTGGCTAATTACTTGTTACTCAGATAATTCCATATCATTTAATGCACTGCTGTTGTGATGATCATTTAAAGAGCACAAATAATGCAGATGATGTAAAGGAAGTCTATTATTTTATGGAATTCACTGTCTGACAGATTAATCCATATTTCACTGTGTGATTGTAATGTTTTTATGTAAATAAACTTTGTGTGTTCTGTCTGTATATTTTGAGCTGTCCTTCATTGTATTACAATGAGAAATCCTAATCATTGTTTATAGAATTCATTGACAGATTAATCTGTATTTCACTGTGTAATTGTTTCATCTTTATGCAAATAAACTTTATATATTGTGGAAGTATACGTTGAACATTCATTATATTATGATGAAAAATCCTATACCATTATGATGCAATCTCTGGAGAATGGCTTGTTGCTTAATTTGGGTGGATATGCATTCAGATGAAACTTAGTGATTCATAAATTATCAACACCTCACAAGAAATCAGTAAACTTTCTTTGGTATTATTTCTTGAAATAAATTGTAGTGAACAGCTGTTGCTGGAATCTGAATTTCTTTTTTGGATTTTATGTTCATAAGTAATGAACTCCTGTAAAAAGCACTTACAGGATGCTCATTTTATTCATACATTAATTATCTTGCTATATAGGAATTCTTGAAACTTTTTATTTTCTCTGAATTTTTATCTTTCCCTTTGCCTTTGGTCACTTGGTTATGTAAAATCCCCATGTGCCTTACACTGCCCTACACTTGTAGGTGCCTTACACTTTTCTGTTTGAGATCTAAGAGGGCTGTGCTGCAAAAAGGAGCCACCTGCAGCTAGATTTGGAACAGAAAGAGAGTGGGTGATCTTGGGGCCCACAGAATGTGGTTCTCGTGGTCGTCGTGTGGCAGCACAAATTTGGCCTGGAAGGTGCCAGGAGGGGGGTGGGGGTCCCGGGAGAGGCGTCCTTGACCGGCAGATGCGGTAGAAGTGGCACACTTCTCAGGCAAGGTGGGGGTGTGGCGCCCAGAGGGGAGGGTGTGGGGACCACAGGGGAGGGGGAAGGAGAGGGGTTTGGGACTGGGGTAAGGAAGGGGAGGAAGGGGTGAAGATGTAATTAAAGCACAGCTAGACGTCACTGACACAGTATGAGACGTGCATACTTCTTATGAGCCTCAGCGTACGTTAGATGATCGAGGAATCTTCTTTACCTTCTTATAAGATGGGCAATCCGGTGAACGTGGAGAATGGCTGCCATGACAATCAGCACACACAGGAGGGGGAAAACAGGAACTTCTCTCATGGAGTGGATGTCCACATTCACCACAGAGAGGGATCTGCGAACAGTGTGTAACACCATAGCTTACAAACTACAAACCTTTTGTCGATTCATTTCTGTTTTGTTCAACATCCTATCGTTGAACTTCTGTAATTAGTGTATGATTAATTCGATACTGTAATGAAGTGTAATGTCTGTAATATGCACAATATGAGCAAATGATATGTTTTGTCTTTCTCACATAATCTCTTTGGTTATCTTTGAGGTTGAATAATTTTGTTTAAATAATTTTGTGTAGAGCTACCAATATGTGCAAATGTTCTGTTTTATTTAATATGTTTGCTTGCTGTTATGTAAACTGCTGACCTTCACTTAGGGTTCCTAGTTATTTTATAAGTAAAAGATTGTGTGGTTCCTCTCGGGAACAGAACTGTGTAGCACACGCAAAATGTGGTGGGCATGGATAGAAAGGTGAAACCGAGAGTCAGTCAGGGATGAGCTACTGAACCACCAACAGCTCACGAAAAGGTTGTGAATTGTGCTGGTGCCGAGAGGGGCTTTTTGTGCAGTTTCCCAATGTGACAGAGCCTCGGATGGATGCAGTAGCTAGCTGGAATTATGTTGTAATTGATATCTACCATCGCCACCAAGAAATGACAGGGTCCAGCAATTCTACCTGCAAATCCACCTACCAACATGCACTCGCCACCACATTGCACAATCACTGTAATGGAACAGAAGAACTATAATAATGTACAGTGAAGAATCAGCTCATTGGATGTTATAGTGTTCTCAAATATAAGGTAACTTATAACTGAATTTATGTACCTGCCTTTATTTTTTCTTTATCACAACACATCTCAGGTGCCTCTCCATTTGAATTATGACTACTGAGTATCCTTGTTGAGAAAAAAATGAAAGCTTCAAAGTCAAACAGTTAATTAAATAATGTTGTTTGATATTTGGTAAGATGGGAGTATTCAGATTTACTGTAGATTTGGTAAAATTGTGGGAGGTAGTAAATGTAGCTTTGTGAAAGCCTCCCAGTGCTTGAAACAGTCCAATTTAAAGTTTTGTGCACTTTAAAAGTTACTTATTTAATCATTGACTTGAAAGTAGAAGACTGTAGTAATAAAGATGATTTGCTGTTACTTTTAAAAATTAAATGTTCTCAAAACTGAGGCTTATAAAGTTTTGCTTAGTTAATGATCATAGGGCTGCCTGTTGTAAATTTTAAAAGGTGAGTCAGTTTTTTACAAATCTGTCAATATTGTGTCTCACTGCAAAAAAAGGCGTGAACTGCATTTGTGGAAAGTTATTTACTCATGTTTGCTAAGTGCTTGTCTGTCTTGTGTATTGGAAGTGCATGATAATAGTGTAACAGGATCCATAGTTTGTCTATTGTGCTTATGCTAGGTAACAAGTAACAGAAAGACCACTATCTATGAGAACATTGATTTCTATTTTCAGGAGACAGTGAGAAATATTTTGCTAATGAATTTTTTCCCATGTCAGTTAGAAAAGTAATTGGTAAAAGAAAGATTAAACCTATGCCAAATTTATAATTTTGCAGTGCACTTTATTTACATCTCATCTCAGATAGGAAAATGTTTGAAAAGTGAGACTAAATCAATGCTTAATTGTATGTTTCTAAAGTGCACTATAATAGTAAGATAGTAATATTATTCAAAACATTCAGTTTGACCAAGCCTTGAAGGTAAAAGTGTATGTCATTTTCTGTTGTCCTTATGCAAATGGTCTTGTTCTCCTATAACTGTTAGCTCTTTCTTTAACGTTAACATCTGTTAGTGGCAGAGTTCATTGCACTTTCATGTGATAAACTATAGGGTGTGTCTGTCCATTAAAGTTACTCATATCTATTTTCTTGAACAAGAATGTTACTCATTCTTATGCCTAATTAGGCTGGCGACTATTTTTATTATCATTTTGACACTGTGGATAGGCAAAATATTGTTTGTTACTGTTTAAATATTTATGTAATTCTGACTTTCACTTCCGATAAGCCACCTCCGTTAGGTAAATCGCGGTCAACACAACAAAATTCCTTTCAGAGGGTAACACTGCTCTGTTGCTTTATACTACAATTGCTTTAACAAGATACTTCCATTTTACAATCTGCTTCCAACTTTAAGGTTATGGTATAGCAAAAGCAGACGGTAGTGTTATAAGTGGGAAGACATGTCCAAAACGCAAGCACTTAAAACATCTCATAGGTGGTGAGATGTACAGCTTCACATCACATCGGTAAATGATAATCTTGACCTGCACAGGGAGGCTCTCCCCTCCAAAGGCCAGGATAAGGGTACAAGTATCAATGATATTGTCCTTCGGGCCCTGCTGAACACACCGAACAAAGTGAACACCCCACTGTCCTAGAATGTCCCTAGTCTGAATATGGTTCAAGGTGTAATTTTTTACAGGAACCTCATACTTCAAAGACTAGTGGGAGGTACCGGACACAGGAATTGTGCCAAGATGGTCACAGGCACGAAGGGCCACAGATTTGGCAGCTGAAGCAGTTTTGATCAACAACAAACCTGACCACATCTTGCTCAGAGAGTCCACTACGCCAAACTTGTCTACAATGTGTTCCACAAAAAATAAAGGTTTGGTATTGGTGAAAGTATCCCCATCAGTCCTGGTGCAAACCAGATAGTGGGAGAAAGGTTTCGCCCTAGCCGATGAGCCTGACCCTCCTCCCAGGGGGTAGCCACGGAAGGGAAGGCCAAAGGGGCAGCACTAAAAGAATCACTTCCTTTTGAAGAGATGGCCATAGAAGAATGGCCCGAGTTCTGAACCCATATGCATTTCATTTGCATAGCGTCCATCATGATACCACCCACTCCGATCAGGGACTCTCCCCACGGGCACCACCCAGCAACAGCAAGGGCTGTCTGGCACGGCGTCCATTGCCAGGAGTTCCGATGCTCCAAGATGACAAGCAGCCACTCCTAGGCTTACATGAGGAGGTCACAGCTCAGGTATCCAAAAGGGTACATAGCGACCCCACCACACGGGCTGGCTACAGTGGTGGCTATGTACCCTAGCATCAGACAATGATGTGAAGGAAAAGATGGAAGGGCACACGCCAGAGACACTACGTAAGGTGCTCTTCCCAAAATCGCTCACACTATGGGATAGAAATTTAGTAATGGAGGTCAAACCCCTGAGGGGGACCAGAGAATGACAAAAGGATGGGGTGGTTACTCAACAAAACCATATCACAAAGCCAACATAACCAGGGGGATAGCGGGGCCAACATAATCAAGGACACCAAGACAGGGAGAGGAGAAGGCGAAGGGGAAGGAACAAGGACAGAAAAGGAGGGGAAGGGTAAGGAAATGCAGCCCAGGAAAGAAGGAAGGCTGCAATAGCTCAGGGCCCCGTACTCGCTGCGCACGTACTCACAAAAGGACTGTGAGCCCCCTGGGAGGTTAGTAGATAAAATTGAAAACAGAACGATATTTCAAGTGACCACGGTAGCGAACATTACAAAGGTGCAAATGGAGAATTTCCATAGGAAAGGACGCAGGGCACAATGCTACTCTTGCCAAAGGTTAAATCGCATTCACTATTGCAGTGTTGAAGGGAGTGGGAAACCACACAACTGCGACAATGTGAAATTCACTCTTGTCTGATCACCTGCCAGTGATATTCTATCTGGAGGTCAGAGGGGAGCTAATGCAGAGCTGTCGAAGGCCACTAGGGAAAGTCAACTGGGACCAGTTTGAGAGAGCCTGCAAGGCTCGCTCAACGACATCCCAGACCCTGCAGGGATAGGTACAGATGAGACAACATAATGCTGCGACAATACAGGTAGTAGAAAATGTACCCCCCCCCCCCCCCCCCCCCCAGAGGCCTACAAAGGATGAAAGACTTCTCCTGCCAGCTCCCCCCTGAGCTAATAGAAGCGATAGCCCATCAAAACTAGAAATCCAGTCACTAAGCGCCACCTCAACAGACTCACGAGAGAGCTGGAAGTAGCGGTGCAAGAAATAGAGAATGGGTAGGAAAAATAGCCAACCTACAGGTAAATGATGGGTCAGCCTGGAAAATGACGAAGTACTTCGTAAGGAAAGGTCAAAGCATCGCTCCTGTACAATTTGTGGGTGAGGTGATCTGCAAGCCTGACGCCAACGCCAGTGCCTTGGTAGATGTCTGCAGAAAACTGCACAACTGTACAGGATCACATTGATGAGGAGCACATACACCTTGGGCAGCAGTGGCTTCTAGTGTTCTCTGAGGGGGAAGCAGGAGCAGGTATCGAAGACTTCACAGAGGAAGTACACGCCCAAATGTAACAGTTAAATCCCATGAAATTGTGAAAGCGAGACCAGCTAGAAAACACGATATTTAACAGCTTTCTCCAATAGCCCTTCGTCCCATCTCTGTGATTTTCAGTAAAATTATATGGAGTGGCAACTTCCACAAACATGCAGAGGCGGTTGCAATTCCAAAACAGGGCAAAGACTTCAGGCTCCCACAGAAGGCTGAATAGCCTTCTACTGGCAGTCTTAAAGGAATTTCGATGCCTATATTCTAAGAGGTTAGTGCTACACATAAACGCCACGGAGGTGAACCCGCCGAAGTAGTTCAGCTTCCGACGCGGACACAGCACCGAGCAACAGCTGCTATGTCTGGTGGATGATGCGAGAGTGCCCTGGAGACTCCAGAGTACACAGGGGCTCTGCTTAGGGCGTATCTGCAGCAAGGACAATACTGGCGGGAATACCACAGGGTTCTGTTATCAGTACACTGCTGTACTCCCTGTACACCTCGGACATACCAAAGGGTAACACACTTTCGCTGGCATGAAACGTGGATGATACTGTGCTTCATACTAAAGCACAAATGTGAATCTCATGCGCCGCCACCGGCAGACAACATGTGATGCTCTATGCGCATGTGTCACAAAGTGGCACCTGAAATACAATGATGCCAGAAGGCAGGCAATCATCTTCATGAGGAAAAGGATCCCCCATTGACTTACAGCCAGTGCAGATTATGGGACACCCCATCCCATGGACTCGCACCGCAAAGGACCTTGGAGTGACCCTGGACAGGCACCTCACATGGGACCCACACATGAGGGAAATTAGGGTACAGTGATTTCAGTCTTCCAAACGCTTTTCCCCTATCATGAACCCCGAGACAATCCTACCCACTCGCTGCTGTTTCTCACCCTTATAAGATCAGTGATGGAATATGTGGCAGTAGTGTGGGGCAACACGGCAGACTGCCACATCCAAAGACTGCAAGGCCTCAAGGGCAGGGTGCTTAGAATGATCATGAAACTCCCACATAACTTCCTCACTAGCGAACTACATAACGTCACAGGAATACAGCCAATAAAGGAGAGAATAAAACAGACTGCTCGACTATTCTATGAAAAGTCATGCGAGTCAGAAAACAGACTGGTCTCGAACCTTGCAAACAAACCGCATAGAAAGGACAACACAAGATGGCCTGACTTGCTACGGCAGTAAACCACAGCCACAAATCACAACAAAAAAATGCTCATCACACAGTAGGACAAACACACACAACAGGACCCAAAAACACCTAAAAACACACACCAGGCATCGCAGGAATAGTGATAGACACTTAACTTGCACAACCAAGAGATATATCCAGCTGTTATCTAAATAGGTAAAGAGCGAGCATAAGCGCGACTGGCATCTGACAAAGCCAAAATCAACCTACCTGAAAACACATCCGGATGCCACACTAGTTTCATCTATTCAATCATCTTCATCGAGCATCAGCTCAGACCCAGAACAACTTGTGGTAGATACCGACTTCTCAGACAGTTAACTAATTCCTCAATGGCTGAAATAGAACCAGACTCTACCCTCCACCTCAGGAATGGCAAGAGAGTAACTCGCATGCGAACAGAAAAGCCCCCATAAAACACAAGTGAAGAACGAACAACAACAGCAATCGCTAGACATCAAAAACATCGCAGTGCCAACACAGAAGGTGGCACAAGAGAACAACAAGAAAAAAGGGCCACAAGACCAAACTCGACTTTGTACAGCGAACCAGGCACTAGCTACCACACGAGTCGGGGACACTGCGCAACCCACAACCAATGCACTGCAAAACAAAATGGTGAATGCGGCCCAAATAGCAAAGCCGACTCAAACCAGAGGCAGTCTCAAAAACTGCTTTTGGGGGTATTTTTTTAAGGTGTACATATCACTAAATGGCCAAATACAAGACAAACCGACAGGGGCTCTCTGCACCACATACATAGGAGACAGCATAATCTACCAAGACACCAACTCAGACGACTCTTACGTTCTTAAGCAAGAATTCAGAAAGAGAAGAAGAGAGTTCTACACATACAATAACCCCAAGTATAAAAGCGGTCATCAAAAGACTAACGCCACACTAGAGCCCAGATCAGGTAAAACAAGTGCTACTTGAAAGTGGCTTCCAAGTGCAGGGCATATATCAAATGGCACAACCACAGACAGAAACAGATGTCGAAGGCAGAACCATCTCTGGCCCTCAGAGGAAGACAAGAAATTTCCAGGCCAATCTATTAAATACAGTATAATGAAGCACAACACTTTGGTTACTTCATATGGCCATCTCAGCAGAACTTTATAAAAAGCCAACGGGTCCAACACAGTGTTACGTTTACCATCGTTTCAGACATACAGCACAGCAATGTAACATGGCCCCAGAGTGTGTGAAATGTCCTGGACCACACTTATCCACTACTTGCACAAAACCAAGGGACACTCCAACCACCTGTGCAAACTCCAGAAGGGTTCAAATGGCTCCGAGCACAATGGGACTTAACTTCTGAGATCTTCAGTCCACTAGAACTTACAACTACTTAAACCTAACTAACCTAAGGACATCACAGACATCCATGCCCGAGGCAGGATTTGAACCTGTGACCATAGCAGTCATGTGATTCCAGACTGTAGCACCTAGAACCGCTCGGCCACTTCAGCTGGCAAACTCCAAAAGGGACCATCCCACATCCTATAGGGGTTGTCCTGTTGAAAAACCGCCACCACCACCAAAACCTCCACCACCACAACCACTGGTCACAACAGAGTCTAGCAACAACAACAACAACAAGGCACAAAACCCAATACCCACAGAACCCAGCAACGAAAATTATTAGACATTAGCCCAGGTTGTTAAAACAAAACCCCAATCACAATCTCTGTGTCTATCAATAACGCAAAGACGTCTTACAAACCCCACCCGAACAGTCAGTTGCCACCCAGCTAACCCCCCTCCCCTAAAAGAAAGAAAACACCCCCCCCCCCTTCCCCAGGAACCATACTTCCACCAATAACAGACTCCTCAGTGGAACCCTTACTCACGCTATCGCCAGCAACAACCCTTACAGAAGAAATCCCATCGCTACCACCAACATGCCAGCAGCACATGCAAGATCCCATCCCCCTCCCACACACAACCTCTCGCAATGAATCAAATATCAGCAGCACTGACATCACAGCATCTCCAAGCCAAGAACTGAACATCAACCCTGAGCACAACAACCAGGGGAATAAATCAAGCTGAAAACAGCCATGGCACTTTCTCACATAGATCATCAGCTTCATCCAAAAGTTGTTAACCACCGACCTCTTCTCAAAATTGAAAGAAGTAATCAATCAAATCTTAACAACCCCAGACACCTTCACCAAAGAATTACTGTTCTTCACCACCATACTCCCAGTGTTTTCTGATGGCGGCTACCAAGCAACATACACCATTGCCAACCGGAATGCTGATGGAATGTTCTATGACCAGTACGAGCTGGAGATGTTCCTTGAAGACTACGGCGTCCATGTAGCACTATTAAATGAAACCCACCTTATCCTTGATGAATAATTCAGAATTAAAAATTACACCTTAATTCGGACTGATCGCCCTAACAGACGGGGTGGCGGAGCTGGAGTCCTAATAAAACATCGCATTTATCACTGACAAATCACCATCCCTCCATTAATCATTGAAATCATGCTAAACCAAATGAGAACCAACTGCTAAGGTACCTGGATACCCATCCAGCAGTCCAAGTGGTAGTGCCAGAAGAACCCACCCACTTTCCATACATTCATGGCACCTGCCTGACAAGCCGGACATCCTTCTCCTGAAAAACATTGTCCTGGCCACAACCACAGAAGTCATAAATACAGGAAGGGTAAGGGTAAGGATAACGTTATGTTTATGTTACGTTAGGTGAAGGTTGCTAAAATTATCTCAATCCCTAAACCCAAAAAAGATCATCTGTTCCCACAAAACTACAGCCTATCTCCCTATTAAATCACCTTTCAATACTTCTCGAAATCCTCATCCTAAACCCCCTACTTCAATTCTTAAATGACAGTCCCATACTTACCCCCAAGCAATTTGGTTTTCATGCTGATCATAGCACCACCCAGCAAGCCATCCACCAGGTGAAGCATATCTGTGCCGAGAAACAACATGGAAACAGTACATATTCCTCAACATAGAGAAGGCATTCGACAATGTCTGGCATGATGGCCAACTCTACAATCTGTTGAAGTTAAATTGCCCAAGCCACCTGTTCAAGCTGACACACTCATTTTTAACAGGCACAAAGTTTTTCATTTCAGTCTATGGGCGAAAAGCCCGATAACAGAATTACAAGCGGGTGTCCCACAGCCATCTGTGATTGGCCCCCTCTACTTGTGTTCACAAATGATATCCTCAAAGAACCGGGAGGAAAAATAGCGCTCTATGACATTGACACGGCGCTATATCATAGTAGGCATAATATAAACTGTTTAACATACAGCCTCCAACCACACCTAAACAAAATCAACTGGTGCAACTTATGGAAAGTCAAAGTAAACCCAGGCAAGTGCCAAGCTAAAATTTTCCCCCACAAAATCAAGAGACCCATTATAAACCTGAACCACACCAGACAGAAATAAAATACCTAGAGCTTCACATTGATGAAAACCAAACATTTAAAGAACGCATTACACAGGCTAAAAACAAAGATTCGGCCTGCCTCTACCAACTATACCCCCTCCTCATGGGTAGGGGCTTAACAACGGAGGCAAAGCTCCAAATCTGGAAAACCATACAACTGGCAGTCATCCTCTATGGATTCGAGGTATGGAACATGGTGGCAGACACTCACCTGGTCTCCCTAGAGGTAGTTCAAAGTAAAATGTTCCGAATAATCTCTGATGCCCCATGGATCTCCCACAACGAGGAAATTAGTGTTTGCTAGGTCAACCCACACTCACTCATCTCATAATAACAAGATCGGAAAACTTCTATAAAACCACTCATGCCTCACCATTTCCCCTCATCCTTTCTCTGGGTTGGGATATTCATCCTACCCACAGAACTCCCGCCACCACCATCCACCGTCAATTCAGAGGATAACCTCTGCTCCACTTCATCCACTACCATCACAACCATCATTAGCACAAAACTAGTCAACTTCCACCTAAAAACCCTATAAACATCATATACCAGGGGAATAGTACCTCCAATCCATTACAGACAAAAAGGCCTCATCAAATTCGTAGGACCCATTTCGTAAGTCAGGACGTCAACACGACGCCGGTACTTCAAACTCCATTGGGCCATCAACCTCACCCATATTAGGTCGGCCAATTGCGGTGAGGCCAGGACACTTTCCGAGGTGAGCTACTGAAGTGGACGGACGCTCGTTTCCTTGCGCTCCTTCACCTTTGTGCGAGACTCATCCCAGGGACACGCTGCCGCTTCGTACTGGCTTTGTCCGCATTCTTGAAGCTCGCGTTTCGGCTCTCGCTGGAAGTTCATTAGCGGTATCGGCGTGGTTGCCGTCTGCTTGACTAGCGAGGTGCTGTGGGGTTGGTCTGAAATCATGGGCGAGATCGTGTGCTCTTCAAAAGAAAGCCAAATAATCGGGTGTGTGTTCGCGTCAGACGATTGAGCTGCTGAGTTGGGGACCTTGCACACCTTGTGTATGAGGATGGCATGGCAGGCTGGGTGAACACTCCATGGCGAAATAAACCGTCGAGAATTCCGTGGTATAGACGATACGAAATATCGCAATCCAGGGATTGTTGCTCTGCAGGGTTGATGGTATTGAGACAGCACCAGCCACAAATTTATTTTTGGTTCCTTTATTGAAAGGGTACCGTTACCGGTTTCGAATCGCTACGATTCATCTTCAGGCGGTTTTCATACTTTCTATATTTCTCATTACCTGGGGAGGTAAGCTTAATGCAATTTTGTCATATTATGACATGGTTGGAGACTGTGGCTGTTATTTGAAGACAAATGTTGATGGTGTTGTGACAGCAACCAGCCACAAATTTATTTTCGGTTCCTTTATTGAAAGGGTACTGTTACCGGTTTTGAATGGTTATGATTCATCTTCAGACGGTTTTCATGCTTTGTATATTTCTCATTACCTGGTGAGGTAAGCGTACCTCGCCAGGTAATGAGAAATATACAAAGCATTTTGTCATATGGTGACAAAATTGCATTAAGCCTATCTCTCCAGTTAATGAGAAATATACAAAGCATGAAAGCCGTCTGAAGATGAAACGTAATGATTCAAAACCGTAACAGACCCTTTCAATAAAGGAACCGAAAATAAATTTGTGGCTGGTTGCTGTCTCAACACCATCAACAATTGTCTTCAAATAACAGCTACAGTCTCCAACCATGTCATCATATGACAAAATTGCTCTGCAAGGTACCACGCAATTGCTAGGAGTAGGTTCCACGGAGGTAATAGTGGAATCCTTCCACTCAAAATGTGGCCCCAGTCAATGTCACCGCTACCAGCTCTACGGCCATGGTAGCAGAAAATGTAACCTAAAACCATGCTGTGTTAAGTGTGCAGGAGAGCACTTCACAACAACCTGCCAAAGGCAATAAAACGACCGGCTAAAATGCTGTAACTGCAACAGCGAGTTTATAGCAAACTACAAACAGTGCCCTGTGTACCCAAAATTATTGAAGGACATACAGGAACGCCACAAAGCTAAGTCTGGCACCGACACTGCCAAACCGGCTGGATGAGAGAGAGTCCCCGCGCCTGTGACCAAAAGCCTCTGCACCACTGCGAGCCCAATCGGGCCTCTGGAGACACCGGAGATACGACTACCCATCACGAATGCATGGGCGACGGCCGACCCGACACACGCGGGGAACAATAACGCACTGACTGCCGCTAATATCGAAGAAGAGAGCTACAGAGAAATATTATCGACGACATGGGAAGTAGTGCCGCAGAGATCGCCACAGATGTTGATAGTGCAGGAGACATTGCCACACTGACCGCAGAAAAACGTCGAAGTGACTATCACTACGACCGACCTTGAAAAGATGAAACAGACGATCGCACAGACAATCAGCAAACCTAAAGAACGAATGACCGCAAAAAGAAAAGTGAAAGATAGTAACCTACAGTCGAAGAAATGTGCGGACACCAAAAATTCGACAAACCGTGACGCCAGGGCCAGCACAGGCGACGACTGTGACAGCACCAAACCCTCCGAAGCAAATGGAAGGACCAGTGGCAGTACAGCCACTGATCACGCCGCACCTGGGAGGGCCAGGGGACACACTGGCACTGACTGCGGCAATACCTTCAACGGAAACCTTGGAGGGCTTCCCGGGAGTCCTTGAAGGAGCATCTTCCTCTATAACTAAGGGCACAAACGACGATCTACAGCCTCTCAAGCATCCCAAGCGAATGTGAGGCAGAAAAGTGCAGCTGCAGACCCCATCAGTAAAGTCATGAGTATCGCCAACGTAACAATGACTCTTCTAGAAACACCAAATGGCGGGACCAAATAGCCCACTCAAGACAGTAATATTGAATCCGATAGGATTCGTGACCAAAAGCACAAACTTGCTGCGTACCTTGACAAGGGGGAGATATATGCTGAATAGGTGAAACACACCTGACACAAGAAGCCTCCATTTAAGTCAGGAACTGTATCACCTACACGACTGACATACCTGACAGGCCAGGAAGAGGTACAATAATCCTGATTAAAAGAAATATCACACACCGAGAGGTGACTGTTCTGCCACTGGAGGGAGATGAAGCCACTGGCATTGAACTCGAAATTATGGGATAAGCAGTCACAGTGCTAGTAGAATACCAACACCACCAACACCGGAAATTGCCTGATAGGGACCTGCAAACCCTGTTTAACATCTCAGGCAGGGTCATAATCGGCCAATCGTGGAGCATGGGGTTGTAGAGCAACAAATTGTAGTGGGCGCTCACTTCTGCGTTTCATAAACGTAGAAAGAAGCGTCATTATCATGGCGACTGATGAGCCCACACACTTCCATTACGTGCCAAAGAAGAAACATCCTAGATATTTTCGTTATGAAGGACTACCATGGACTACTGAAATCTCGGTACAAAACAAGCTAAATTCTGACCGTAGCCCTGTGCTCCTTGCGGTAGTAGAAGACAGACACTCCGTAACCACTTACCACACAAACTGGGGTAGGTACAGGGACCTGATATTCTAAGAACTACTGGAGGAAGAACCACCTGTTCTAGAAACAACTGGGGAGATTGACCAGCCAGTGGAGACGCTAACAACTACCATTACAGAATGTGCCGAACCCGTGCATCGTCAATTTATGCATGACCCAGACAGAAAGGATCTCACTCAAAATATACAGGAGCTCTTTAGATCGAAACACCAATATCGCAAACGATGGCAGCGATACAGGGACCGTGCTGACTGTCGGAGGGTGGAGAGGAAGTCAGAGCCGAATTAAGCAGGTATTGGGAAACTAACCTCCGCAGTGCCGATCATCATCCTGACGCTCTATGGCGAAAGGTAAATGCCTGTAGAACACTGAGCAGCACTATCACGGCACTGCAGGGAGCAAATGGTCTAGTTCACACTGCGCCAGACAACGCAGAGGCGATCACAGACAGACTCGAGCTGCAGTTTTAGGAGAACATCGAAGACGATGATCAACACGAAGAGTGCATCATCAGAACTCTAGCCAGGCTCCTGCGCCGCGAAATTACGACGAGCTTCGAGCCGACGAACAGCGACATCGTATTTGTTTCCATTAGATGGATAGGGACCTCAAAATCCACTGTCCCTGATAATACCTGATCCCTGCATCTCAAAAATCTTCCTCCAACTGCAGTAAATTTCCTCGCCAGTATCTATGACTCCTGCCTGGATCTCTACTACTTTCCCACAGTATGGAAAGTAGCGAAATTTGTAAGCATTTCCAAACCTGGAAAAAAGTCCCCTGTTCCCCCAAAATTACCGTCCCATATCCTTACTTCATTTTCTAGGCAAAGTCCTAGTGTGTATCATCTTACTTCCTCCCCAAATCTCTCACACAGAACACTATGTACTGATGATTCGGCAGTTCGGATTTCATACTGATCACGGCACCATACACCAGGAAACCCAGCTAGTGGTTGAAGTATGTCATGCATGTTCGTTATGTCACAGCACTAGTTCAGTACTGCTAGACATTGAGAAGACATTTGACCACATCTGGCACAAATGTCTCAGTGCTCACGGGTAGGACGTTTTATGCTCACCCGGACAAAGCCAGCAGCAGCAGAAAACCCATAGAGGCTGGTGTATCCTAGGGCTCTGTTCTTGGGCCGGCTCTGTATCTCCTGTACACCAGTAACATTCCCTAAAACCAGGGCAACGAGGTTGCACTGTATGCAGATGATACTGCAATCTACAGATCTGGCACAATCCTTAATTTCATTGCAAAGTCAATATAAAGCACCTTGAGGAAATTACTCAATGGTACAACCTTCGGAAAATGAAAATTAACTCTACCAAACGTAAAGCAGTTCTGTGTGGGGCCGTTTCTCGCTGCTTCTGTATCGGTCGATTAGTGTAAAGCACGATTTTACCCTATGGGAATTGATTGCAATCTCCAGTATTTTGAATCGTGAATTTCGTCTTCTCCTTTGTATTGTGTTCGGGTTGCGGACTTTCTTTGCATCATCTTCTGGTGAGCCTACTGAGTCTCTGCTATGACCACAGGTCGCTGGAAGCGATCTCTGTCGTCACGTCGTCGATCTACGTGTCGGACGGTTGCATTGACAGTCTTCTATGCTTGGCCATGTTGTGTAGTATTTCCCATACCGGCCTGCTGGCAGCAGTCGATGGCTGTCTGGACCACTGCTGTCTTCACTTGTGGGAGTGATTGTATTGCTTGACACACTCCTTTATGATCGCCATGAGGGTTTTGAGAATCGTCTGCATGTCAGTGGATTCCGTTTGTTGTGGTGACTGCTGTGGCTGGGCATCCATCGTTGATTTCGCTCAGCGATACAGATGGCCATACTGTAGGTGCAACCACAATGGAGGGGTATCTGTTGAGAGGCCAGACAAACGTCTGGTTCCTGAAGAGGGGCAGCAGCCTTTTCAGTAGTTGCAAGGGCAACAGTCTGGATGATTGACTGATCTGGCCTTGCAACACTAACCATAACGGCCTTGCTGTGCTGGTACTGGGAACGGCTGAAAGCAAGGAGAAACTACAGCCGTAATTTTTCCCGAGGGCATGCAGCTTTACTGTATAGTTAAATGATGATGGCGTCCTCTTGGGTAAAATATTCCGGAAGTAAAATAGTCCTCCATTCGGATCTCCAGGCAAGAACTACTCAAGAGGACGTCGTTGTCAGGAGAAAGAAAACTGGCTTTCTACAGATCGGAGCGTGGAATGTCAGATCCCTTAATCGGGCAGGTAGGTTAGAAAATTTAAAAAGGGAAATGGATAGGTTAAAGTTAGATACAGTGGGAATTAGTGAAGTTTGGTGGCAGGAGGAACAAGACTTTTGGTCAGGTGAATACAGGGTTATAAATACAAAATCAAATAGGAGTAATGCATGAGTAGGTGTAATAATAAATAAAAAAATAGGAGTGCAGGTAAGCTGCTACAAACAGCATAGTGAAAGCATTATTGTGGCCAAGATAGACGCGAAACCCATGCCTGCTACAGTAGTACAAGTTTATATGCCAACTAGCTCTGCAGATGATGAGGAAATTGATGAAATGTATGATGAGATAAAAGAAATTATTCAGGTAGTCAAGGGAGACGAAAATTTAATAGTCATGGGTGACTGGAATTCGAGAGTAGGAAAAGAGAGAGAAGGAAACATAGTAAGTGAATACGGATTGGGGATAAGAAATGAAACAGGAAGCCGTCTGGTAGAATTTTGCACAGAGCATAACTTAATCATAGTCAACACTTGGTTAAAGAATCATAAAAGAAGGTTGTATACATGGAAGAGTCCTGGAGATATTAAAAGGTATCAGATAGATTATATAATGGTAAGACAGAGATTTAGGAACCAAGTTTTAAGTTGTAAGACTTTTCCAGGGGCAGATGTGGACTCTGACCACAATCTATTTGTTATGAACTGTAGATTAAAACTGAAGAAACTGCGAAAAGGTGGGAATTCAAAGAGATGGGACCTGGATAAACTGACTAAACCAGAGGTTGTACAGAGTTTCAGGGAGAGCATAAGGGAGCAATTGACAGGAATGGGGGAAAGAAATACAGTAGAAAAAGAATGGGTAGCTCTGAGGGATGAAGTAGTGAAGGCAGCAGAGGATCAAGTAGGTAAAACGACGAGGGCTAGTAGAAATCCTTGGGTAACAGAAGAAATATTGAATTTAATTGATGAAAGGAGAAAATATAAAAATGCAGTAAACGAAGCAGGCAAAAAGGAATACAAACGTCTCAAAAATGAGATCGACAGGAAGTGCACAATGGCTAAGCAGGGATGGCTAGAGGACAAATGTAAGGATGTAGAGCTTATCTCACTAGGGGTTAGATAGATACTGCCTATGGAAAAATTAGAGAGACCTTTGGAAAAAAAGAGAGCCACTGTATGAATATCAAGAGCTCGGATGGAAACCCAGTTCTAAGCAAAGAAGGGAAAGCAGAAAGGTGGAAGGAGTATATAGATGGTCTTTACAAGGGCGATGTATTTAAGGACAATATTATGGAAATGGAAGCGGATGTAGATGAAGATGAAATGGGAGGTACAATACTGCGTGAAGAGTTTGAAAGAGCACTGAAAGAACTGAGTCGAATCAAGGCCCCGGGAGCAGACAACATTCCATTTGAACTACTGACGGCCTTGGGAGAGCCAGTCCTGACAAAACTCTACCACCTGGTGAACAAGATGTATGAGACAGGAGAAATTATATTCTTCTTGAAGTCTTAGGGTATAATTCCAATCCCGAAGAAAGCAGGAGTTGACAGATATGAAAATTACCGAACTATCAGTTTAATAAGTCACAGCTGCAAAATACTAATGTGAATTCTTTACAAATGAATGGAAAAACTGCTAAAAGCCGACCTCGGGGAAGATCAGTTTGGATTCCGTAGAAATGTTGGAACACGTGAGGCAATACTAACCCTATGACTTCTCTTAGAAGAAAGATTAAGGAAAGACAAACCTACGTTTCTAGCATTTGTAGACTTAGACAAAGCTTTTGACAATGTTGACTGGAATACTCTCTTTCAAATTCTAAAGGAAGCAGGGGTAAAATACAGGGAGCGAAAGACTATTTACAATTTGTACAGAAAACAGATGGCAGTTGTAGGAGTCGAGGGGCATGAAAGGGAAGGAGTGGTTGGGAAAGGAGTGAGACAGGGTTGTAGCCTCTCCCCAATGTTATTCAATCTGTATATTGAGCAAGCAGTAAAGGAAACAAAAGAAAAATTTGGAGTAGGTATTAAAATCCATGGAGAAGAAATAAAAACTTTGAGGTTCGCCGATGACATTGTAATTCTGTCAGAGACAGCAAAGGACTTGGAAGAGCAGTTGAACGGAATGGACAGTGTCTTGAAAGGAGGATATAAGATGAACATCAACAAAAGCAAAACGAGGATCATGGAATGTAGACGAATTAAGTCGGGTGATGCTGAGGGAATTAGATTAGAAAATGAGACACTTAAAGTAGAAAAGGAGTTTTGATATTTGGGGAGCAAAATAACTGATGATGGTCGAAGTAGAGAGGATATAAAAAGTAGACTGGGAATGGCAAGGAAAGCGTTTCTGAAGAAGAGAAATTTGTTGACATCGAGTATAGATTTAAGTGTCAGTAAGTCGTTTCTGAAAGTATTTGTATGGAGTGTAGCCATGTATGGAAGTGAAACATGGACGATAAACAGTTTGGACAAGAAGAGAATAGAAGCTTTCGAAATGTGGTGCTACAGAAGAATACTGAAGATTAGATGGGTAGATAACATAACTAATGAGGCGGTATTAAATAGAATTGGGGAGAAGAGGAGTTTGTGGCACAACTTGACAAGAAGAAGGGATTGGTTCGTAGGACATGTTCTGAGGCATCAAGGGATCACATATTTATCATTGGAGGGCAGCGTGGGGGGTTAAAATCGTAGAGGGAGACCAAGAGATGAATACACTAAGCAGATTCAGAGGGATGTAGGTTGCAGTATGTACTGGGAGATGAAGAAACCAGTCTCAGGACTGAAGACCACAACAACAACAACAACAACAACAACAATAGTGAATGATTGCTGTTGAAGTAGCTGTTGCGTCGGTGTTTTGCCGGTGTTGTTGCCTGTCTGGGTGGAAACGGTCTGCCTTCCACTGACAGCGTCTGCCATCGTTTTGGCGTCTTGGTATGTGGTGGCGCTCTGTGGCATCTTGTTTGCCATCTCTGTTGTTGGCTTTGTGGTGTGTGTTGGTGGTCGTTTCCGTTCTGCTGCTGCTTTCTTCTTCTCGACCTTGAGTGGTGGCAGTCTTCCCATGTGTCTGCTGGCGTTCTTGAATTGTGGGCATGGCCTGTAGTTCGCAGGGTGTGGTCCACCACATTTGCAACATCATGCCTTGTGATCTCGTGGATGAAGGCATTTTCTGTAGTCATGTCCCTTTTCACATTTCACGCACTTCAGCGGCATAGTGCAGTGGTGTGCGATTCTTTGCAATTTTAGCATTGCGTCGGTGGTGTTCAACGCTCCTTCTTTATCTGTCGATGGGGGTAAGGCAGCATTTTATCCTAGAAGGATTGACTGCTTCTTCTGGATTCTATATCACATTGTTGGTCTTCACTTTTGTATGTGTCATCTCAGTGTGGTTGGTTCTGGTGAGTCTACTGTCTGTCCAGTAGGGTGGTGAGGGCGTGACTGAGTTTTGCATAAATTCTCTTGGCTCACTGCTGAAAAAGCTGTATGGCTTCTGGCATCTGGGCCACGTTGTGAAAATGCTGTGCAAGGAAACGTCGCAGGATATGGAATATCCTCCTCGAGGCAATATTCTGCAGCCACTGCAACTTGATGATGTGGCAGTCAGCCACATTGCCCCAGACTTCACAGACATACTGCATTATTGGCATCACACAGGACTTGTATAAGGTGAGTCCAGAGTCTATTAGGAGCGAAGAGTGCTCGTTAATTAGAGGGTACAGAGCTCCAAGGCGGCTCTGTGCTCTCTGTCATATGTCAGCAATGTGTTTTCCCGCCAGCCGTGGTGGCCGAGCGGCTCTAGGCACTACAGTCCAGAACTGAGCTGCTGCTATGGTCACAGGTTCGAATCCTGGGTAGGACATGGATGTGTGTAATGTCCTTAAGTTTAAGTAGTTCTAAGTCTAGGGTACTGATGACCTCAGATGTTGAGTCCAATAGTGCTCAGAGCCATTTGAACCATTTTTGTGTTTTCCCTATGTGAAAGTCAGGTCCAGGATAACCTTGAGGTATTTGGCCTCGTCGGTCCATGGGACGAATTGTCCAAGCCGATGCAGTTGTGGCAGTAATGGCCCTTGCTGCTTTATGAGCAACAGCGCCTGGCTCTTTGTGGCTCCTTGAAATCCTAGTAGAAAGATCTTGTACAGGATTCATAAGTGCCATATGGCGTCGAAGGCCCTGCTGATGTCCAAGAAGAGGGCTCCACAGAAGTCTCTGTAGTTGAAGGCTTCCATGGCTCATTCAACCACTTGGAGTAGTTGTAGTGTGGTAGAGTGGCCGTCTCAGAATCCGAACTGTTCCAGTGGCAGCAGATTGCTGTAAGTGATTGGTCTTCATAACTGGTTGAGGAGGATCCTTTTGAAGACCTTGTTGATGTATGGTAGGAGGGTAGTAGGCCGGTAGCTCTTTGGGTCAGTTCGATTCTTGCCCAGTTTGGTGACCGCCACTACCAGGGCATGTTTCCATGCCTTAGGGTACGTCCTAATGTGGATGATCCTGTTGAAAACACTGGCCAGGACTTCTTTGGCTGCTGGTGGTAGTGCTTTCAGTGCCAGACTTGGGATGGCCTCGTGGCCTGGGGCTTTGGCTGTGGGCAAGAGCTTGAGGCAGGCTTATACTCCTTGGTCAGTCACTGTTAGTTGTTGTCTTCAGCTGTTTCTTCGTCCTCTACTGGCGCAGCGAGATATGTGACCAGCCTCTTCCACAAGTTGCGAGTTTTGCCTGTTCTGCAGGACTTCCATAGGATGGAGGTTCGCCTTGAAGACATCTACCAGGAGGTTCACCTTCTCCTGTGGCTGGTAGACTGTGCCTGCTGGCGTCTGCAGTGCTGGAAGGCACGGACGTGGGTGTAAGAAGCATCATGTCTGGTCCCACATCGATGAGTTGGGTTGAAGGGCCACAGTCTTATCTTGCCACCTTCTGTTGTTCCTTCAGTGCTGCCTGGACCTGTCGTCTGAGGAGGTTGGCTTGCCTTTTAAATTCTATATCTCTGGTGATTTGCCAGTCTTTGAGGAGCCGATTTCTGATTCTAATATTGTCCAAGATGTCCTGTGGTGGGTCTGGCACCAGGCGTTCACTAGGTCGTGGTGGTGGTGTGGCTGTCGTGAGGGTGTTTTGGATGGATGCTTGGAGGTCGTCAACCATGGTGTTCACATCTGTGGCTTCAGCAAGGTGACGTTATCTCAGATTTCTTACAACTTTGGCCTGGTATCATTGCCAGTTGGTCTTGCGGTAGTCAGTGTGTCCAGATCTCGGGTGGTTTTCTCAGATTCCGTAAAAATCACTGGGAATGGTTTGAAGGCATCTCGTGGACGACTTCTGCAGTGATGAACGCTTGGGGTCCTTTCGCAAAATCCTATGTCTAGTATGTCTGGCTAGGTGTTGTTTTGCAGGTAATGCATTGGTTCGTTGGGGCCAATGATCTGCACTCCTGCTCTCTCCGCTGCCCAGTGGAGTCTTCCATTGGTGCTAGAAAATCGTGACTTCCAGACAGTGTGCTTTGAGTTAGTCCTCAGTGGCTAAGATTCGTATTGGCCCACTAAAGAGTGCATCGGCGTCCTCTGGTACTACCAGCTTCTTTGACTATTGATATACGAAGTAGAAAGTAATGGGATCCTGCGCTATAGTTACTTCCATGGCTGTGGATTCCATTATCCTGAGGTGAGGTGGTGGACAGCACAGTGCTACAACGTGGAGCGCACATAATTTGCTGTGCCTCCGCCTGCTGTAAGCCTCTCGTCTCTGTAGCATGTGTAGTTAGCCACATTGGCTCTGGTGCCTGGATTGAGGTGTCTCACATTAACCAGGCAGGTGTCGATGTCATGCTCCTTAAGAAGTTTTGGAATTCCAGAATGCTCGGGTAGAGTCATAGTGCATTCCATGTCGCCATTTTGAGCATTTCCAGTCGTCCAGGCCTGGCCATATTGTGTAGTTGGCCCTGCTCCCGTTTGTTGGCAGCAGTCAAGGGCTGTTGTACCACTGCAGTGATCGCCTGCAGGGGTTTGACTAAGTTACTTTGTCATAGTCAGCAGTGTTTGTATCAACATCTTAATGTCTATGGTTTCTGTCGGCACCCTCTGTAGTGGTGGCTGCTGTGTCTGGGCTTCCATCGTTGGTTGTGTGTCTCTAACAGTGGAAGTTTGTCTCAGGAATCTGCTGCATAAGCGTCTTGTAGGAGTCAGTGCCTGTCTGTGTGGCAATGGATGCTTTCCACAGATGATGTCTGCCGTTGTGATGCCACTGCAATAGTGGTACTTCTCCGTATCGTCCTTGTGTGCATCCCTGTGGTCATCCTTGCAATGATTTGTGTTGGGCGCCATTGTACTGCTGCAGCTGTCCTCTTCTCTACCTCTAGAGGAGGCAGCCCTCTCATGCGTTTTTAAACTGTAGCCCACCACAGTTGCAACAGCAGGCCTTGTGCTCTCGTGGATGTGGGCATTTCCAATAGTCATGCCCCTCGCCACATTTCACGCAGTTCGGCAGCATAGTGCAGTGACACGTGACATGGGACAATTCCTGGCAATCGTAACATTGTGTTGGGCCTCTGGTCTCGATGGAGACGACTAGCCGCCCTGTTCGGGTCATCTGGAATATTTTTCGGTGTTGTTCTATATCCCAAAGGATGGCAACAACCATCGGTATTGGTTTCGCCGCTTCTGGCGGTTTGTGCCTCGTCATGATTGCGGTAACGAATTCTGTGTCTTCTAAGTCTTCTTTAAGCTCGGCGTCGGTGATTGGCATCGGTACTCCGTGTATTGCGACCTTGAGCATCTCGGGACGAACTGTTGGGAAGGTGAGGCATGGGATGCCCGTAGTTCCGACCATATTCATCACCTTCGTGTAGTCGAGTGTGACAGTCAGGACGAGCTTCAATTTATCGCCGCCTACCTGCTCCACTGTGAAAGGATATTGGCAACTGGTCTTCAGCCAATTCTCTAGCTTTTTGTAGCTCTACGGATATTGAAGAACTATCGGCGGGACCTTCTCTCTCTGTGGTGCATATCCATCTTGATGTTACATGGCAGGATCCATTTCAGACGCGTCGGTTGCAGTAGCTAGTGCACTCTAAGCGGTGCTTGTTGTCACTGCTGCAGGTGGGCATCTGTCGTTGACACAAGGCCTTTTTGCGTGGTGGTTTCAGGAAGCCGCCATCGCTCATTCCCGAAGACTATTGTGCATCTGTCATCGTCTGCGGCGCAGTTCGTTTTTGTTTCAGTTTGTGAATAATTGCAAGGAGTTTGTGTTAACAACTTTGAGGCAAAAGCAATGGGTCTGTCTTATGCACCAATTCTGTGCAAAAGCATAGTGCCGATTCCGTAGGAAGTAGCGTCGACTTGCAAAACCACTGGCTTGACAGGGTCAAAATGCACTAAACGTCTGTCAGTAAAGCATTTTTGAGTTTCTGAAATGCGTCTTGACAGTGTGTAGTCCACATAAAAGTTCTACTCTCTCACACCGACCAATTCAGCTCAGTTTCTTCCTTCATTGGTATAACCTGATCTCAGATATAGGTCACCTTCTCCTAAGTAAGTTCAGACGAATGTAAGTAAGTTCATATGAACTCCATGACAATCTCAGCTGCCAACGTTTACTCGGCCTTGTTGTTTTAAAAATATTTAATTTTTTTATTATCAATGCACTTTGAATATATGTCTCCTCTAACAAACAGTTTTTCACTTCTTTCGTAGTGAATAATAGATTTTCATCTGACATAGTATACACTATGGGCAGTGCTATGCTGCAGTGTTCTGGTGGTAGTATTCAATTCACAATATCCTCTTTCAAGCATACCTGACAGAATTCAAGACAAATGTAGAGTAGGAAATATAGCCAACTGAAATTGTGTCCCTCTCTTTGAATCATCCTGTATTATGGAATGGAACAGGTGTTGAGTCACCAACAGACAATGAAAAAGACTAAATAATTTTCTGCTTATGGACATAGTCCTTGTCCTGAAATAGAAATTGCACACATGTTCACACTAGCACAACTCACACACTTGGTCCTATCTCCTAGTGCCAGCACCTGACTGCAAATGTGTCTGATCTGAGCTGCAAACTGTTAGGGTGGGTGGTGATGGTAAAGAGGTGACATGGGCAGGGAGGGGGAAGGATAGCAGGGTAGCGGTGGGGGAGGACATTGTGCTACATGTAGAAGTGTGCAAGAACATGGTGAGGACAGGATGGGGCTGCTATGCTAGGTGTAGTGTTGGGATGGGGGAGGGGGGGGGGTAGGAAAGAAGAAAAGGGCATAGTGGGTATATCAGCAGGATATAGGGCGCGTGTAGTGCTGAAACTGGAATGGGAGCAGTGAAGGGGATAGATAATTTCATTCCAGCATTACCATTTTTCCTCATTGAGCCCGTTTAATTTTATACTCCTAAGTTTTAAGGGAAATCATGTGGAAAACTGCTGAAGAAAAGTGTTTAATGTACTCCATGTACTGTACACATTTTGTGGATGGCTAGCTGGATTTAATTTTGGGCGCTAAGCCCTGTGGTCGTTAGCATCTGGAAAGTACTTCCCATGGAAACATTCTGAATAAGTCATTACTTATGATGCTGTTGTTTATTATTATTATTATTATTATTATTATTATTATTGCAAACTGAGCTACGTGTTTCACTGTTAACAACTGAGTATCATATTCACATAAATAATTTACTTTTGTCTTTACAAATAAATTCTGTACCACAGTTGTATCTTAGAACACACTTTACAATGCTGTGGCACACCTCTCGACCTCGTTTTGACAAATAGATCCTCTCATGCCAAAACCACAAATATCCAAAATCGGATATTTTTGACTTAGGTAAATTGCTGAATTTAATTTATTTGTGCTCTTCTGCAGTGAAATTTGATTCTGTGAGTCTCTGAGAAATTGCACGGCTCACTGTAACAAAAATTTAAAAATATTTCATTCGTAATGCCTCAGTAACAAACATGCCAGATTGATGACTTTTGGTAGGTTGTTGACTTACTAAGTTGTGGCACACAGTAAAAATGTCACATACTTTTAGTGCTCCACTGAAGGCTCACCAGTTGTCGTGCAAGGGTGGCCAAGTTACATTCATTACGTATCCCGATTGTTTTGTTAAGATTGTGATACAGAACTGTTGGCCAATACCTACCCTCTGGAGATGAAAAAATCAGTACTGCCAACATTAACATGTAAAAATACACAAATTATTCTAGCTTTCAGAACTAATAGTTTTTTCTTTGGGGAGGAGAGTGAGTGATATGTTTGGGATGCATAAAAAGGAAGGGCAGGTACTCTGACTCCATGATGAGAGGAATCCACATGAACAAGGGGAGTGTTTTGAACAGTGAATCATTTGTCGTTACATACATCACTACACGCTTCAACTGTTCATCTATGTGCTCAGTTCATTGCAGGCCAATACATCAAGTGTGCAAAGAGAGATATTATATCTTCAAGCGCACAACTGATATCACTGAATTGGCTTTATACAAAGGGGAAGAGCTACTTTCTGCCTGGTAAAGTTCAGATTGATTAGTTACAAAACATGTTTGGAAAACATTGCCATGTGTGTGGTGGCAACTATCTTGTTTTTTTGCCACATATTTGAAACAGAAACTAAATTAAGAACCCAAAGCAACCTTTCATTAGTTTTTAAGTTGGATCATGGTGTAAACATTGTGATTACAGAAGAGTATTTTGTTTTGATGAATCAACTACATAGATGACCTAGTTGTTAACTTATTTTATCCATTTCAGTTGATGTAAATATACAGTGTAAACTGTTAACTATTCTCAAAATGTAAATGTATAACTCGAGTGACATTCTGAATGGAAACATGTTGTCTCTTGTTCATTACATTAGTGGTTACTGCACATACACTTAAACTAAAGAAGTAAACCTGAGTCCTGTGGAGGTTCCCCATGACAGGAAGTAATCTGACACAGAGAAACAGTAGGCTACTTGAAACTGACAATGACTGCCTTACTGCTTACATTCACGACAGATGCAATACCACCTGTCGAAAATAACAAGAAAAGGAAAACTACACATGGCTATGGTGTGTGTGTGTGTGTGTGTGTGTGTGTGTGTGTGAGAGAGAGAGAGAGAGAGAGAGTGTGTGTGTGAGAGAGAGAGTGTGTGTGTGTAGGTGGGCGCTAACTGGCAATGGTACAGAATGTAAAACATCTTGGCCTTACCACGCTGTCCAGAAACACTCGCTTACAGGACCATACAAATATTTTTCAGCTGAATCATTTTAAAAAGAATCTATTACTGTGGAAGACACACTAAACATAAAAAACAATAATGATACACAGAAAAACCTCACAACATTATGTGCTCGTTCCAATGGCACCAACATAGATCTCCTGGAACAGATATAAGTCCACACTAATGTTGAAAATGCAAATATAATTATATTACATTTTCACAACTAAACCACTGAACCAATTTTGAACGAAATTTAGTATGGAGCACCCCCCCCCCCCCCCCAAAAAAAAAAACAAACACACACACACACACACACACACACACACACACACACACACACACACACACACAACTGCCAATGCTTAGTTTCTTTACAGTCACTCCACCAGCCGTCATGAAGAACGTCAACTTAGTTTGTGTGTATGGTAGTGCTGGAGAGGATCGACTCCCTCAGTAGTGAGGGGTAGAGAGGAAAAGTAGCATGGTCGCTGCAACATGTGAGGATGTGAGAGGGGAGAAAGTGTTCTTTTTTTGTCTTTCAGTGCTGACAACTTAGGGGGTGCGACCTCATACTGATCTGCTGCACTGACCAAAATTGCATTCACAAATAAAGTGGGTTCATGACTGTACATTATAGAGGCAATGGTCTTGAAATGTGGCATTTATTTGGAGCTGTTTACACAAAGCAGTTAGTAGATACAATGTGCAGGTGACGCAGAAAGTATACACAATATTGGCCTTTAACTACATGGGTGGGGTCTCAGCAGATCCCACACTTCATTTTTGGTTTATAATTTCCATTGTTGGCACACTACAGACTCGTTATTGTCAGTATTATCAGTGTGCCACAGACGCTTGCAATAGTGGACGTGCACCACGCTCCCGCAACACTAAGTGCCTGTTTTTCATTGTTGGGTATCTGTAGACTCCACGCGTGCTTTTATGTAGTATTTATTTACAATATGCTAATACAGTAATTTCCTCTCATTGCAGTACATTTATGACGACTCGTTTTCTGCGTGATGTAGATATTGCACGACTGTTGGAAGAAGGCACTGACTCAGAAAGTGAAGACACAGAGCTAAATGACCCAGACAAAGATGTTGATGACATCACTGTTATCGAATCATGATCACTGAACACCTTTCTGGTTCAGAGATGGAGCTAAGTGAAGGCTCTTCTTTTAGTGAAAAAGAAGACAAAGAAAGTTCAGGGCACTATTTTTACGGTAAGAACAGATCCAAATGGAGTAAATCTGCCCCACATCATCTCGTGTACGACAGCACAATACTGTACAAGAACCCGCGAGTCTGAAAGGACCTGCTGCTTCTAAACGTGAAATGTCGCCTGTAGAGTGTTGGGAACTATTTTTTACCAATGGTGTGATCGAGACTATCGTCCACAGTACCAAAAAAACTTGTGGACAAATATTCACCTCCACTATTACGGCCGTATTTTGCCGACAACATTGATTGCTGTGAGTTACGAGCTTACCTTGGATTAATTCTGTTTACGCCGATATTCAAGATAAATCATGAAAATGTTAGATCACTACGGGCGACTGATTTTACTGGAAGAGACATATTTCGAGGTGTAATAGGGATAAACAGATTTTTATTCATTTCAATGTAACCTTTGATGACATCAGCACACGAGAACACATAATGTGGTGTCATTTTTTTGTCTTGTTAGTTTTTTCTGTTTTATAATTTTCATTTAATTTTATGTTCCACTTCTGTACAAAATCAAAAAAGTTTAGTTAGAAGTTAGTATTTGTTGACTTTGATGTCATTTTAACTGAGCTATACAAACAGAAAACTAAAATGACATGTTTTTGTAAATGGCTTAAAGTTTCTGATAAGACTGATTAATATAAGCACACTAAATGACTGAAATAATAAATACATTGTCTTTTATTACGTAAATATAAAAATATCCATGTTATTTCCAGTAATTACTTGTAAGAACACCTAAACACTGTTGGGGAACTTCTACACCCCACACGCGATTGTACATTACCAGAAACAGCGCGTGTACTTTAAGGTTAATGTCCCAGTGTGATTTCTGCTTTTCTAAAAGAAATCTCATACACACATTTTTTTGCCTGTGCTGTGTATGATGGGCAGAACTCCTTCCCTTGAGGCCGCACCAGTTCCCACGAAATTATGAGGAAGAATATGATTCAGCTACGTGCCAAGCATCAATTATTTTTTGTAATTGTGGACAGAGGTTCAGAATAATTATTACAAAATGCAGCTGTATTTAGAAGCTGCCTGCTTTCACAGTATTCCAATTAACATTTATGAGTACTAATGCACATGAAACATGAATCTTTCAATAAATTCAAGCCAAAACTAATCTCTTCAAGCGAGGAGTTGACAGTTACTATAATGCTCCATCAGTTAGATCACTGATGTTTGCAGCAATGGGACAAAGCGCATATTTGACATGAAGTGGTTTGAATGGTGGCAGCATTTAACAATCAGCACTTGGTGGGCGTCAACTAATTATCTGCATATTACCGCTCGAGGAAAATCGCTTCTGCCAGAAATAAACTTTAAACGCCCACCATATCGGTCACTATTGCAGCTTTGAGATAATTTCTATTACGTCTCTAACATTCAGCAACATCTGTACAACTGCAAAATACACGTGTGTAAATGCTGCTGCTCATTCGTTTCCATCCAGTCTCACAAGGAGACCACACGACAATCTCATTTTCTAATTATGGTATATCAAATTCAGAATTTAATATTAATTTTAAGAAGCGGTTCAGTGTAACACGAAAAAATTCTGAACAAAATCGACTTTGAAGCTTTCGGTGTACATTTAATACTACAGGGTAAGCGCTTTTTCGATGGGCAGCGTGGCTCTGTGGTACAGTGTTTGGCTGCTACATAGGTAGTCCAGGGATGATCAACGAAATATTCTGCACTTATGGAAGGGACAATAACCCATTATCCGCAAAAAGAAAGGTGTCCGTCGCACCGAACTCCGATCGATCACGCTGCTCCGCCCCAATTGAGCTCTGACCGATCATGCTGCTCTGCACCACTTACAAACTGATGGCGGAATGTGTCTCAAACAATATAAAAACGGCAATGAAGAAAGCAATAAGCCGATGGCAGACACGCGCAGTACCAGACAGAAGCAGTTTCGATGCCACCTGCACATACAGAGCTGCCACAGCACTTGCAGCCACCACCAGAACTGCAGCTGCCATAATATCAATGGATTTCGATCAGGCTTTCGACAGGGTCGCCCACTGTTATTTGAAAAAAATGCTCAACAGACCTGGCTTCAGAGAAAAATTGATTGGGATCGTACATGAACTACTGAAGAACACTTGATCCAAAATAGCAGTGAACAATAGGACCTCGAAACTGGACTGATCACTGGGGCAAGGCTGTCCACTATTGATGGCACTATCTACTTTGGCACTTCATATGCTCTTGCAAAGGTTTTCAGGCAGTATCAAAGTACTAGAGACATAACTGTTGCCCATGCTCCTTAGAGTGACAACTTGGGAATTTTCACTGAAGATGAAGAAGATGTAGATAAAATACAGCCTCTCATGGAAGCTTTCGAAAATAGATCAGGTACAAAAATAACTGTCCAATAATGAAATTTATTCATTAAGGCCAAATTGTCATCCAAATAAGCAAAAAATAGGAAAAGTTCGTAAAATTTTTTTGAGAATGAAAAGACATACAAAGGATCTGTTTGGGGATTATGACTGACAATACTTTGAAGTTCATTTTAGATTTTCATTACAAAAGAAATGGCACCAGCAATTACGGTTTGATGAAGGACACGTGCGTTTGAAGTACGCAGACCATGTGCAGTGTAGCCCCTTAGGATACCATCAGTCAATACTACATTAAATTCCTGGGAGCTTATACCTAACAACAATGACATAGCCTTATATTTAACAATATGGTGCTAACTCGAACTTCTGAGTTCACTTTTTGGGGGTTTGTTTCACTCTTCATGGCTTTACAAAAAGTAGTTACAACTATATGAAATTTGTTAGTATTAAGTTCCCAAGAAAAGTATTTACTTTTTGGTAGTTAAAGAAATAGGTTAATACATTGAAACGTTTTTATTTTATGCTGCACGCAGTTTCGAAAAATCGTTTCTCAAGAAAAAACCTGTTTAAACTTAGGGAAAACATTTATATACATTTTTAGCTCAAGTTTCATAAAAACTAAGGGATGATATATTTCGAAAACAAATCTGAAGTTAGATTAACTATTTCGAATTTTGAAAATATAATACAGTGGACCAGAAATTATGTCATGACCAGTTTTTACCAAAAGAAAGTGGTTTCATTACTAATGTTTAGTCTGCAATTCCAGGACTGCGTTCAACTTCTCCCCTCTGACTAATGTTCTTCTTGGCGAGAAAAGCCGATCTGATTATGCTGTGTTCGGCAGCCCGGACACGTTGTTCGTCAGCTTTTTCTGCGAATACGTCTGCTTGCAAACTGCAATATGTATCATTTTGTGAATGCGTGTCACAGCATGGAAAGTTTTCTACCTGAGCCGGGGATCTCCAGCTGAGAGCGTCCCATGGTGGCCACGACAATGGGATGTAGAAACTTTGTAATGCAAGGTTTATCAAACCTTTTTGCCCCAACATTCTAGACACATACTTTCAAAAAAATGCAATAAAATTCGTATTTTTCGACTATTTTGATGAGAACCTAGTCTTCAGAAAAATATCCATTCTCAAGCTATAAAAATTTTGTACAAGCTTATGAGGGCAGTTCAATAAGTAATGCAACACATTTTTTTTCTCGGCCAATTTTGGTTGAAAAAACCGGAAATTTCTTGTGTAATATTTTCAAACATTCCCGCTTCGTCTCGTATAACTTCCGACAGATGGCAGCGCTGTACGGAGCCGTTAAAATGGCGTCTGTAACGGATGTGCGTTGCAAACAACGGGCAGTGATCGAGTTTCTTTTGGCGGAAAACCAGGGCATCTCAGATATTCATAGGCGCTTGCAGAATGTCTACGGTGATCTGGCAGTTGACAAAAGCACGGTGAGTTGTTGGGCAAAGCGTGTGTCATCATCGCCGCAAGGTCAAGCAAGACTGTCTGATCTCCCGCGTGCGGGCCGGCTGTGCACAGCTGTGACTCCTGCAATGGCGGAGCGTGCGAACACACTCGTTCGAGATGATCGACGGATCACCATCAAACAACTCAGTGCTCAACTTGACATCTCTTTTGGTAGTGCTGTCACAATTGTTCACCAGTTGGGATATTCAAAGTTTTGTTCCCGCTGGGTCCCTCGTTGTCTAACCGAACACCATAAAGAGCAAAGGAGAACCATCTGTGCGGAATTGCTTGCTCGTCATGTGGCTGAGGGTGACAATTTCTTGTCAAAGATTGTTACAGGGGTTCATCACTTCGAACCTGAAACAAAACGGCAATCAATGGAGTGGCGCCACACCCACTCCCCTACCAAGAAAAAGTTTAAAGCCATACCCTCAGCCGGTAAAGTCATGGTTACAGTCTTCTGGGACGCTGAAGGGGTTATTCTGTTCGATGTCCTTCCCCATGGTCAAACGATCAACTCTGAAGTGTATTGTGCTACTCTTCAGAAATTGAAGAAACAACTTCAGCGTGTTCGTAGGCACAAAAATCTGAACGAACTTCTCCTTCTTCATGACAACGCAAGACCTCACACAAGTCTTCGCACCCGAGAGGAGCTCACAAAACTTCAGTGGACTGTTCTTCCTCATGCACCCTACAGCCCCGATCTCGCACCGTCGGATTTCCATATGTTTGGCCCAATGAAGGACGCAATCCGTGGGAGGTACTACGCGGATGATGAAGAAGTTATTGATGCAGTACGACGTTGGCTCCGACATCGACCAGTGGAATGGTACTGTGCAGGCATACAGGCCCTCATTTCAAGGTGGCGTAAGGCCATAGCATTGAATGGAGATTACGTTGAAAAATAGTGTTGTATAGCTAAAAGATCGGGAAATAACCTGGTGTATTTCAATGCTGAATAAAACAACCCCTGTTTCAGAAAAAAAATGTGTTGCATTACTTATTGAACTGCCCTCGTATTTCTGTTTTTCAGTTTTCGTTTTCTTATTGTATCAGGAATGCCACTGAAATGTCACCTGAATTCCATGTTTCACCCTATTGTGAGAGCTGATTACCTCTAAGACAGACAGGTTGTTGGCTACTTTACAGACGTATTTATGGTTGGTTGGTTGGAGAAGGGACGCAGTCATAAGTCCTTCCGACCTTGGATTAACTAAATCTGATAAAATCCCACATTAGAAGAGGGAACTACAATGTCCATAAAATTATAAAATATTGACAGGGAAGGAAGGAAAATGGCGGGGGTGAGGGAAAGAATTCAAAATCTGCCATTGAGGCATTGTCAGCCAACACCAGGGGTAGTGAGTCTGGAAAGCTAAAAGTCCATTGCAGGGTGGCTAAGTTGAGGCAGTCCAATATGATGTGAGCCACAGTCAACATTGATCAACAACGGCAGAGAGGGGAGTCCTCACAAGGCAGGAGATAACCATGATTCAACCAATTATGGCCGATGCGGAGCTGGCATAGGATGACAGAGGCCTTGTGAGAGGCCGTTAAGGAGGACCGCCACAGAGTCGTAGAATCCTTAATCGACCTGAGCTTGTTCGGCGAAGAAAGTATGTGCCATTCTGCATCCCAAGGGCTCAAAACCTGACAACGTAATGCCGAGCTAAAGTCTATTTCCGGAATGCCAACCGCAAGAGATGGCCTGGTAGTAGCTAATGTAGCCAGTCAATTGGCAAGTTCATTGCTAGGAATGCCAACATGGCCTGGGGTCCAAATGAAAACCGTCAAGCAGCCATGTTGAGCAAGGAGAGAAAGGGAGTCCTGGATAGTGATGACTAATGGGTGGCAAGGGAAGCACTGGGCGATAGTGTGCAAACCGCCCAAGAGTCACTACAGATAGTGAAGGATAGTCCTGAGCAGGAGCAGATATCATCCAGTGAGCGCAAAATGGCTACCAATTCTGCAGTAAAAACACTACAGCCATCTGGCAAGGAACGAAGTTCTGTGCGTTGCACATAGGTTTAAGCGAAACCAGTGCAGCCAGCAACCATGGAGCCATCAGTATAGATCACTTCTGAACCCTGAAAAGAACTGAGGAGACAGAAGTGGTGGCGAAGAGCCATTGGAGCGACAGAATCCTTTGAATCGACTGAGAGATCAAGACAGAGCTGCAACCGAGAGACGCACCAAGGAGGGGTACGTGTGTGAGCAAAGAAGAGAGGCGGTAAAGGGAATTGCTGGAGCTAAAAAAAGAGTGACTGAATGCGGACAGCCATGGTAAGCCCATATAGTGGCCAATGCTGCGGCAGGGTGATCTCCGTGTCTGGATAAAGGAGACCATAATCAGGGTCCTTTGGAGTGAAGCGAATGCAGAGCGCATAAGCTATCAGATGTTGCTGGCGCAAAACTGACTGTGGTGGAATCCCCGCCTCTGGGAGAAGGCGAAGTAGGGGGCTAGTCTGGAAGGCACCAGTCGCAAGTCGGACCCCACAGTGGTGGAAGGGGTCTAGTATCTGCAGTGTCAAAGGCGACGCAGGACCATAGACACAACTTCCATAGTTGAAACGAGACTGGACCAATGCTTGATACAATCGCAGGAGAACAGTGTTCTTAGGAGTCTGTGCAATACCACCTGGGGTTCAGACCGCTCTGAGATGGGACCAACACTTCTTCAACTGGCGAAGATGAGGGAACCATGCCAACCAAGCATCGAATACTAGGCCCACGAAGCGATGGGTGTCCACCACCTCGAGGGACTGGCCACTGAGGAACTGAAAGCTATGGGAGAGAGCCCATGAGTGTGCCTGGCAGATTGGCCCCTGTACACAGTGTTCTGCAGCGCCCATTGCGAAGGAAGTGAGGTAGATACAAAAATCAACATACAAAGAGGGGGATACTGTTGGCCCAACAGCTGTCACCAGACCATTAATGGCTATGAGAAAGAGAGGGATGCTCAGCACGAAACCCTGTGGAACTCAATTTTCTTGCTCACAGGGGAGTGCTGTAGGAACAGCCAACTTGGACCCGAAAAGAGCGACAAGAAAGGAAAGTTGGACCCGAAAAGAGCGACAGGAAAGGAAGTTACAGATAAAAATGGACAGAGCACCACGAAGGCCCTCATTCGTGAAGGGTGGTGAGGATGTGGTGGCAGAGGGTGTTAGTTAGCTATTCAACTGAAGAGGCAGCTTCCATGGCTTCAACACAGGAATAACAATGCTTTCCTACGACTGGGTAGGAAAGGCTCGCTCACTCACTCCACAGACGGTTGAACAGGGTCAGTATACGATGGTGGCCAGCCACCGTTAAGTGATGGAGTGTTTGGTTATGTATCCGATCCGGTCCAGGAGCCATGTCACGACAAAGGGCGAGGACACTGGCAAATTCGCACTCGCTGAATGGGGCATTATATGGCTCCGAGCAGTGAGAAGACACAGGCAGTCGTTGTGAGCACTCTTTCAGGAAAGGAACGTGGGTGGATCCTGAGCTGATGCTGAAGCTTGAGCAAAGTGTTGAGCGAAATTTTCTGCTACGAAGTCCAGATTGGTACGGACAACACCTTGCACAGAAATTCCTGCAACCCTGGTGGGAGGACGGTGGTCAAAAATTCGCCCGAGTTTCGCCCAGACTTGTGAAGAGGGGGTGTGTGGTCCTACGGCAGCTACATATCGTTCCCACAGGGTGTATACGCGGACAAGGAAAAAAAAATTCCCGGATTTCCTGGTTAAAAATACACTTTCTCCCGGGTGAAAAGATAGTTTTTCCCTGTTAATTGACAGTATATTTTCTCTCAGAACTGTATAACTTATCAATCCTTTGAATGGTTATGGTTTTATACATGGGCGTAGAATTTCCTGGCGCCTTAGAAAACGAAACTCAGGGGAAAAAACACCCTTTGGAAAGATGTTTGACGTGCAGTAACATGTATGCTGCATATTTTCGTACTACGACAGTATAAATTCGAATTCCACCAAACACCGCATGTTACTTTCTGAAGCATTGAAATCGAGACTGCGATGCGTAGTTGTAAGCCAGTCATAGCTCATGTCACATGAACTCGTCAGCCGATGACAGCGGATATTCAGAGCTTCGGATATGTGGTGTAGTCAGCCAATAGCAACATCACTTAAGCAATGCGAACACATGAACAGGAAAAGTTAATGGTTTAAATTAATATATATAATGTTGCTACAAGAAAAACGAAGTTTTCACATATAATATTGGTCTCCAAGGCCAATACGCTGCAAGAGAAGCTAAGTTTTCACATATAATGTTGGTCTTTTATGCACGTATTAGATTTTAAGATATATCACACAAATGTGCCCGTAAATTTTTTAATAACGACATAAAAGTGTGATCTTCCGGGCTATAAATTCTTCTACATGGCTCGTCATCAAAGAGCTGATTTTTAAGTGAGTCCTAGATTCACAGTGAAGTAGGCATCAACCTGATATTAAGCTTTTCGATGTAGTTTCGGGATGTAAATTTTCTTTGGTAGCAGTACTTTGTCATCTGATGTCTGGTTCTTTGTTATGGCATAATGACATATGTGCTAGAAGATGAAACCGTACACTTGCAATGCACTGAACAGTTGAAACTAGCCAATAGTTTGAAATAAACCCTTTGTTTAAAATATATTGACTGTCTCAGTGGAAAAGATTTATGAAAGACAATTTCTTCAGCAAACCGATAAAAATAACTTCATTGTTCTGCATGGCAATTAATGCTTCACTGTCAGAAAGGCGGAAATGAAATAAAATCTGAAACTAATAACGTATTTTAGCCTTCCGTAATTATGTGAATGTATTTTAATTCACATGATAGCTCCCGGCCAAAGAAATCAATTTTGTTTTCATTTGACGTGAGTGCTGCAGACAAAGAGGAAACAGCAAAATCACTAAATGTAAACACGTGTCACATGGAGACTACCCACTTCCCTATTATAACTCAGATTGCTCTGTGCATCAGACCCGTATGTACGATATTTCCGAACTGGGGCAATAGTTCATAGTGGCGTCCCTCGCACGTTTGAAATAGGACATCAAAAATTTAAAAAAAAATTGAATTTTCAAAAATGTGTTCATTTTGTAGCGCACATCTTTCTGAAGAGTCTGATACATCACACACATGTGTCCGAGGAATTGTAAGGCATGTTATTTGATCTTAAGTGTGCCAAAGTGCAGCGCCACACCTCGTCACACAGCATTCCTCTATCACACGTCACTGTATTTCGGTCTGTGGAATTGATACGTGTATATTTTGTACTGGATGCCATCAAACTAGATTCAGGACAGTGGAAATTAAAATGTCCTATGGTGCCTCTCCTGCTTCCAGTCAGCCGGTTTGACATCCTGCCCCTCTTTCTTAAAAATCTTTAGAAAATTTGCACTCTTTATTTCTTGTCAGCTAACAAGTTGCTGCTTTGTGTGACATAAAATTAAGTATAGCATACATAAAACCAGTAAAGAGAAGAGACAAGCAAGACAGTTCACATTTCTTCTATCCTTAGCTCCTAGAATTTTTCTCTCTCTCATCTTGCTACAGCTTTACATAGCGTGCTTTCCTTTCTTCGGAAAGATCTGTTACCTCATCAAAGTTCGTCAAACGTTTTGCTACAAGAAAAATCGAAATGTCACTGTCTAATAGTGAAAAAGCTGTAATTACAAATAGGCCCAAGACTGGTAACCACACCAGTTTCTCGACCTGATTACCTGTATTTTGTCACTGTCTGCAAGATGAAACAAAACAGGCCTTTATAATACTGCAGCAACTGTAACACACGCCAAATAAACGAGACTGTTTTGGCAGAAATGATCATTTTTATAAAACGGCAGAATATAATTAACAAAGTACTAATATCAAATGCCTATTAGGCCTACTACAAGCAAAAAGCTTTACGTTACGAAATAGTTTTACATTTCATTCATATGCTCCAGTTTCTCAAGCATGAGATCGAAAAGTAGTAGTGCGAAATTTTTATATAAATTTGGAATCGTCATATTCTTCCATAATTTAAGTGATGTCACCGTTTCTTCTCCTTCCTCGTTCTAACAATGTTATCACTAATTCTGTATCTATTCCTGCCAGTGGCAAAGCTTATACGCTGGTTTACTTGACTAACTCTGCCAGAATCACCAGTTTAGTTATCCCGCGATTATTCTCGGGTTAGGCGTTATTACGTGTTCGTACAACGCGTTTTCCGCGCTACTTCCAGAATAGACCTTAAAGCGGCTGCTAGCCGGAGACTGTACAACTGGCTCTTGCTAGTATATCGATCTGGCCAAAAATTTTCTGTCAAAATTTCATTTTCTTGGACGCACCGAGAAGATAATACATAATCTTTCTTACCTGTTAGTCGTTTATTCGCACTCTGGTAGTCTGAATATATGAATTTCGCTGGTAATCATATCAAAGCTCATCATTCGCAAACCCAATCAACCACATAATCAGACAGTGGTTGGTTTTCTTTCGTTCGGCTATGCTCTGCACAGCTCGTATAGCCCCTTTTGTCTGCGGGGAAGTTTATTTCCAGATGTGACGAGGATTCCACTGACAGAGACATCACATACACTATGCACGCATTCACAAATCAACTTATGATTCATTCAGAAATCAACTTAGAATGTGTTGAACAATGTTCAAAAACCGACAGGGACACGTTTCAAAGCCATACGAATAATCGATAGATCAACGTGCTGGATGCTAGGCGCTTTGTGAAACAAGGTTTTTTCTTCAAGAATATGAATTCACCCCCCCCCCCCCCCACACACACACACACACACTAACCCACTCTTAACTGCTAAAATAAATCTAATGTTAAGAGTTGTGACGTCATGCTCGTCGGAGGGAATTTAGGACGACTATGCAATGCTTTGTAACAACAAAGGCTTTGACACATTTTGCTGTTGGCAGACGCTTGTATGAACACTGTTTAGTTGCTGTATATGGCGCATTTCCTTTCCAATTTAAATTTTATTTCAGATTTCTCTCGTTCATGTTTTACTGCTGCAGTATAACAAAGGATATTACTGTATCCTGCTACTGCAGAATTAGAGTATTGGTTCTTACCAGTAAAAATTACAAAAATTTAACTGAGAACAAAAACAATGAAAAATTCCCGGGTTTTTCCCGGTTTTCTCCCGGATAAAGAAATTCCCAGATTTTTCCCGGATCATATACATCCTGTTCCCAGCAAATCCGTTTCTGAAATTTGATTAGGTAACGGGCCCAGGCGCAGAGTCATTTAAAGACCGGAAGAAAAGCAGTAGAAGGGTGCTGCTTGAAGTGTTGAAGAGCACGGCAGCGGTCTTTTATGTCTGCAGCAATTTCCGGAGTCCACTGAGACACCGTCTCCCGACGGGGGGAACCTGAAGAAGAAGGGATTGCTGAAACAGCTGCTGAAAGGATGGTGGCAGTCAAAGTCTGAGTAGAGTCATCAACACTGTCATGTGTCTATATACAAGGAATGGGAGCAGAGGAGAAGGCACCCCAATCAGCCTGAGATGTGGCCCACCTGGGAGGGTGATGGAGCGGGGAGACACACGGAAGGAAGGTCAAAACAATCGGATAATGGTCGCTGCCACATAAGTCATCATTGAGGGAAGAAGGCGAGGACTGCAGATGGCGGGGTCAATGGTAGAGAAAGTGCCGTGTGCCACACTAAAGTGTGTGGGAGTGTCTGTTTAGTAAACAGAGGTCAAACCCTGCCGGAACAGCTTCAACTGTCCTGCCCAGGGCAGTAGTCGTATGACAACCCCAAAGAGGGCTGTGGGCATTTAAGTCCCCTAATAGCAGGAAGGGAGAAGGGAGTCATTGAAGAAGGGTTGTTAGAGCATGGTATGTGGGTGGCCTGTCAGGTGGGAAGTAGAGATTACAGATGATGATTAGGGTGGCCAGATGGACCCTGACAGCAATGGCGTCTGGAGTGGTATGGAGGGGAACCCATTTACTAAAAAGTGTCCTTGCGGACCAAGGTGCAACCACCACCAGAAGCCCGCAAGGGGCCAATTTAGTTCTGACAAAGTGTGGAACCCACGAAGGGCAGGTAAGTAAGAATTGACAAAATGGGTTTCCTGAAGCTCAATACAAGCAGCAGAGTAGAAAGAAAGGAGGGGCTGCAACTCTGGAAGGTGACGCAAATATCCATTACAATTCCACTGGAGCATTCTCAAGCCAGAGTCCAAAGGGGAAGCGAATGGACCGGAGTCAGTCACACTGCCGAGTCGCCATCTGTCACTGAACAAGATGGGGTAATATCCATATAGGTGGGGTCAGACTGCTGGTTCATTGGCTGCAGGAGGACACCTCAGAGGGGGGTACCAGAACAGACTTTCTTTCTGCTTCTTCTCTTGGGAAGGAAGAGGACAGACTTCAGCGAGGGCGGGCACAGAATTACACCGGGCAATCTTGGCACCCACTGGCCACGGATTGTGCTGCCGATATGGAGCAGTAGATCACCTTTCATGGAGGGGTGCCAGGAAGAGGAGTCCCGGGAGGAAGCTCCAGTACTGGTGGCAGCCAAAGGAGGGGAGCACTTCTCCGGCAGGGGAGGGGAGCAGCATCCGAAGGGGTGGGTATGGGTACTGAGGGGGAGGGGGAGTGGGAGGAGGAAGCAGCTGAAGGCATGGGGCAAATGGGGCGGGGCTGGGAAGAGGAGGGGGAATGGACATAACTGAAGCAAAAGTAGAAGTCATAGACACGGGATGGAGCCGGTCATACGTTAGATCGGCTCACCTACACTGAGGCTCGTCAAAGGTTTTGTACTCTTGAATCTTTCTTTCTTTCACAAACACCTGAAATGCAGGCGAGCGTGGAGAATGTTGTCCATGAGAATTTACACACACTGGCGGGGGGGGGGGAGGAGGTCGGGGGAGGGGGGGCACAGGCACTCCCCTCATGGAAGGGGCGCGCCCACAGTCACCACTGAGGCCATCAGAGGTGCAGCGGGAAGACATGTCCAAACCCTAAGCATTTAAAGCAACTCATCGGTGGTTTTACATCACACCGATACACCATTACCTCGACTTTCTCTGGGAGGACAGCGCCCTTCGAAGGCCAGGATAAAGGTGCCCATAGTGGTGCGATTGTTTGGAGGGCCTCGCTGCACATGGCAGATAAAACGAACCTCTTGCCACTCGAGGTTAGCAACGGAGCTCTTAGTCAGTTTGGAGAAGAAGATCTCCGTGGAAAATAATGCCCTGTACCGAGTTCAAAGATTGATGGGGCGTGACGGAGACTGCGAAGTCACCGAGACGGTCACATTCACACACTGTGTCAGATTGGGCGGCAGAAGATCTCTTTATGAGCAAAGCACCGGACCACATTTTACGCATCGATTCCACTTTGCCACACTTATCTTCTATCAACTCCATGAAAAACAAAAGCCTGGTCCTGTCAAAACTTCAGCCATCCATCCTGGTACAAACCAGGAAACCAGTTACTGAGGGAAAGGTTTCAACCCAAGTTGGCGAGCTTGAACCTCCTCCCAGAGTGTGGCCAGGGAGGGGAAGGCCGAAGGATCAGTAGAAGTAGTGTCACGTCTGCTACCATTCTTAGAGACGACTGCAGAATGGCTAGGATGGTGAAGCTTTTGGTGCTTCATGTGCAAGGCGTCCACCCTAGTACCATCTACTCCGATCAGGGGCTCACCCCGTGGGTGCCACCCAGCCACAGCAAGTGCCGTCTGGCACGTATAGTATAATAAAATAATGAAATAGATGATAATAAAATGCGTGGCTTCTTAAAATGTATTGAATTAATGAGATTAATTTTTCGGCGTGAATGACAAGCACAATAAGCTGAGCTGTGCCTGGAAATAAGTCCGTATTAGTTCATATTATTTTGCAGGGCGGAGTAGTTTCTTTCTCCGCTGTAGATTTGTGCTTACCATTCTTTATAATACTATGTTTGGTCGCCGCGTTCACCTTTGAAGTCTTGACCGTGTTCCTATTAAGCTTATCGGATCTTCGTAATTTTCCAAAGTACACAGGTGGGCTTCAGTGGTTGTAATTATTGCACTATTTGAAATAACAACTCACACGACCTTTGTGTTAATAAAACAATACTGTATTTTTCTAAACGGTGCACATATAAAATCCACACTCCTCACTTATTCATAGCGACCCCAAAATGGCGGTCTACAATTACTCGCTAAAAAATTGACGTGCTTCTCACTCTTTCACTAGCTGAGCGCGAATCCCTCCTTCCTCCTACCGGTACCAGAAAAAATCCTCTGTTTATTAACAACTGAAAGTCAAAAAATACATGACGGTAGGCATAGGCTCTGTGATGGGCTACCGCTTCATCTTGTCTCTTTGCCTTTAAGGAAGACGAAAACATAAAGGAAATGCAAAAGGTTTATCACAAATGCCCCCCTACTGTATACTGTCGGAAATAAGTCTCTTTATTTAGGGAGACAGTATACAGTAGTCTTATTAACCTTGGGGCTCATAGTTCAGTCACTTGGTGCACGTCAATGGAGTTTTAATACCCTTATGTTACTACAAACATATCTAAAAAGCTCATTTTCTTGGCCATTACAAATTCATACATATAAATACATTCACATATACTTATATCACGTAATTACATTCACATATATTCATATTACATATCGCACGTCCATGGCGTGCTAACGTCGTAGTCTCTTATTTCTCCTTACATTTATTAAGCAGTATTATCAGGAGGAAAATGTTACATTTCTTACATTGTCCTTTCACCATATTTTAATAATTGTTTTTCTCCTTGGTGTTTGGTTCATTAGTCATTCTGATAAGCTGTCCTTTCGACACACGTTATCTCATTGTTCGCTGCACTTACGGCCAGCAGCAGCTCATTGTTTAACGCGCCCTACTCAGTGACGCAAACGCCACGTGAGCAGCAGCACTGCCCGCGCCCACACTGTAATGTCGCTCCAGGCTCGTGAAGTCGGTGTTGTATTTGCCCTCCAGTCCGGAGACTGGATACGACGGATTCAGCTCCAACGCTCAACCGAAGAACACCAATACCTCATCTCGCGCCTGGGCGAGGATTTCGGCCAGTGACATTGAAGGTAAGAGCCGCACTGCAGGATACGGCATTATCTTCCGTCGTGCATTATAGTTAGCGGTTCTCACACCTACTCGTGGTCATACTGATTTCCTCTGATATCTCCGTCGCACACGCATCACACTCTCTGTATTCACTTTGCTAGACTGCAGCGTTTACTCATATTACGGCTGAGCCGTTATTTTCAATATTATTACGTCTTAATATTTTTGTATCGCCTCACACGTGCGAGTATTTTACTCGTCCGTCGCGTTGCACTTCACATACATACATAAGTTGTTCTTCTTCAAGTATAAAATCTCACATAAAATTGATAATAGTACATACATAGACATAAACATTGACAATAATAGAGTTGACACATAAATTTACAATTCACATCCACATTTCATATACGGACTCCATGACATGCACCCTCTTACACACTAATACGTAAATCAGGAAGTATCTTTCATTTATTCTAAACATTCGCATTTTCTATTCTTGTCTTGCAGGACCGACCTCCTGCGCGTTTTTACGTCCACAAATACACATAGAAAAGAAGAAAAGAGTACATACATACATTTTATATGGACATCGACATTAACAATTATATAGTTGGCAAATAAATGTCCAATTCACATTCACATTTCGTATATGGACTCTATGTTAAGCAGCATCTGACACAGCAATAAGTATATTAGAAGGAATCTTGCATTTGTTCTGAATGTTTGCTCTTTCTTGTTATTGTCTTGCAGGACCGACCTCCTGCGCGTTTTTACATCCAATACTACATACATATTTTCATAGACATCGACATTGACAATAGCAAAGTTGACACATAAATGTACAAGTCACCTTCACATTTCCTATATGGGTTCCATGTTAGGCATCATCCATCTTACACACTAATAAGTAAATTAGAAGGAATTTCTCATTTGTTCTGAATTTTTGTTTTTCTCTTGACTTGCAGGTCCAACCTCCTGCGTCTTTTTAGCATCAAAAATACACATAGAAAATACGTTCCAGCACTACTCACTACATGGAAAACAGGATTTGTTAAGGTCTGCTTCAGAGATCAAGCTGCTTCTAGGATTGCTGTTTGTAGTGCGTCGTTAGTGTACTTATTCTATCCTTGGCATTGGATAAATCTTCATACTATGTATAATTTTTACAAATGCTCGTTTGTGAGCGAGTGTGGGGAATGTTTTATCCCTTGACAAACCTGACTTCATCACTGCTTGTTAATCGTCGTAATATTCCACATTCGTGAATATATATTTCAAGCCATATTTCTGCCTTATTGATTCGACGACATGTACATGTTTACCTTTGTGACGTGTGACCGATAATTTTACCGTATTTTTGTCATGTGTTGCTCCACTCATAATTCATTACCGATAGATAAGAACGCGCAAGTGCTAAAATGATGCTTTCGCTTCTGCGTGCAAGAACTCAGTGTAGAAAATACTGTTTCACTGCATTTTGTGTTCATTCCTCATACGAATCGTGTATCATATTTTCATTTATATTAACCTTATAGTTTCTCGAGCTGTAACAGTTAGTCGCTAAGGAAATATTTTTCATACTAGGTTGTTTTACATTCTGATGTCTGTGTAGCAAATCACTGTGCTGTGGTGTGTTTTAAATGTTTATCATGTACCATTGTTACTATCGACTTCACTGTTTCTCCTATACTACTCACTGCTTCTTCGTGATGTTCGTTTTCATAATTACTTACCGTACATGCATCATCATACTTTGCTTTCCCCACTCATACAACCATTCATTCTAAGACTTAAAACTATATAGTGTATTCTTTCTTACGTCAGCTTCGTGGCCTTTTCCTAGGTACCCTTGTAACATTAATCTTCATATTCATCGCCGTATACCCATATAATTATTCATTAAAAATATTCCACATAAATCGCCATTTATACTCATGTACTACCTACCGGGTGCTCACACTAGAACCACCGCACTATTTATTTCTTCCCACAAATATAAATAAACTCGTATTACTCTAATACACTTTCATTCTCTTCCTAGATTCACTCCATGCACGGTAAGTCACCACAAACGTAGATTAACTAATTAATACCTTCAATCGAATCTAATAAACCTTTCACTCTCTCTACTTCAAAATATTATCCAGCAGTGAAATTTCATTTATTTCTCCATATCGCTTTTGTAAACATACAGTACTTACCTCAGTTCTTTTGTTTTAAGTTCATGCAATTACGTTGTGTGCGTATTGGTTGGTGTTTGTATTTACTTTGCTTATCTCCTCCGTGTTGTTCAATTCACGTTTACAGCTTTACTTTGCTGCTTATACTATAAGGTATCGTGTAATTAATAGCAACTAACATAGGTGAGCTCTGTAATAACAAATTTGTGGATATGTATTCTCCCTGTACATTAAGCTCACTCCTTCTAATGTTGTCTGTAAAGAAGTGTAGTTCTACGATATGTTATTTTATAGTTTATGTCTCAGTCACACGCACGTCTCAGTCACACGCATTTTTCTATGTTTATGTCTCATTCTACCTTTCACATCGTCGCTCGCGTATGTGTTGTATGTAAGTCGCTTAGTTCTTAAGTTATGTGCTAATCGCGTTCTTTCCAAGTGTACATGTTGTTACTCCCTTTTTCAACTTGTCTTAGTCCTGTTGTATATAGTCGGATAGGTCATTTCCTGTATATATTCTCTTCTACTTCGAATACTTATACTTATTCCTAGCTATGTACATTCAATAGAATATGTTGAGTTCACAAATTTAGCGTATTCTACTCTCCTTATAGCTTACTTGCGTCCATGTGCTCATTTTCTTAAAGCTGCATATGCTTAAACTAATGATTTACTCTTAACATTAATGCTCTTTACAGTATAGTCACCGACTTAGGAATAAATGTCTCTGTTCGTTTAGTTTGTGTTGCTCACCTACGTCAGAGTAACTAGCTGATAGGTACTCTATTTCCTATTGCTCCTATTTTGTCCAGCTGGTTAGGCGGTGTGGATGCCGATTCGCTTAAATTCTAGAATGGTTTCCTTCGCGGTGCGCAGTGTGTCTTTGCGCATCGTACAGGGGACACTGAACTCAACCTTGCTTTTTGCCTACTTGGCCCCTACGATCAGCTGTTAAGCCGCTCCGTATATAATTGTTGAAGTACGCTCTGCTTTAAGCGCGGCAGCACGGCTCAGTATACCCCATCGCTCTTGCCTCTCGCTTAACGCTCGCGCGCTGTGAATTAAGTCTTAAGAAAGTACAATATCAAAATATAAGAAAAGTTTATTTTCACTAGGCTGAATCTCACTCTCTGCATGTTAGATAGTAAAAGAAGATTGAACATTCCTTATTGATTAAGCAGGATAGTAGAAGAGGGAGAGGGCACCGGAAATATAAATATTGTACCCCCTAGCTGGAGAGGAACCGAGCGCCAGTCGGTTTATTCGTCAAAGAGCGACAAACCTCCTACCTTCTTGCGTTTTACTGATGCAACAGATAAGGACAGAATGAGATTTGAATTTTCATTTAATAAATTTCCGCAAATCTTTATGTGGATACATGCCTTTTATTTTACCATTTTTTATATTTCCTATCAAGTAGCACCCCGGATGTGGCTTGTCAACAATGATATACGGACCAACATATAACAGTTGCCATTTTCTATTCAATGCCTTTAATTTCGATGATTTCGGATGCGTTCTTAGTAGTACTTCCTGTCCAATCTGGAATTCTGTTACGTTTTTCAATTTCCTGTCGTAAATTCCTTTCCTTATCTGAGCTTGCTCTTCCAATGTTATAAGCGCTCGCCGTACTTTCTCTTCTAAGATTACGTCTTTGTGCCTTAATTTAGGTATCGGTTTTGCCCATTCATCTAGCTCCATCTTTTCAAACATTAGTTCGGCCGGTGTGTGCCCTGTGGATGTGTGTGGTAGGTGATTTACTATGTGCTGAAACGGACCCAGGTATTCTATCCATTTCCTTTGGTTCTGTGGTATATATGTGCGGATAAACCTATTAAATTCACGGAAGCACCGTTCGACGGGACTTGCTTCCGGGTGGAACTTGGATACTAAAATATGACGTATGTTTTGTGATTTTAAAAATGATTTCCATTGGTCACATGTAAAATTTGAGGCGTTATCAGTTAGGACTGCCTGTGGTTTCCCGATGCGTGGTATGTAGTCTTCCAGAATTCGCCTTATAATTGGCCCTGACCTAACTGTTTTGACTGCGTACAGCTGGAGATACTTACTAAAAACATCACACAGGGCTACGATGTATTTAACTCCGCCGCGGGCTTGGGGATAAGGACCTGCGGCGTCAATAGATACAAGATCTCTTGGTTGCTTTGGTATTATTGGGTTTAGTGCGTTAAGACTGGTCCTATTCTGATGTTTGACCTTTTGACACACCGCACAGCGTCTGATTACTTGCTCTATACGTCGCCTCATATTAGGGAAATAACAATACGTAGAAATTTTGGCGGCACACTTCAGCACTCCATAGTGCCCCCATGTGCGGTGCGTGTGTTGAATTAAGTTTTCCACGTATTCCTGAGGTATGCACACACACCACCTATCCATTCGTCGATCTCTTCTGTGAAAGAGGACGCCATTATGTATAATGTAATACTGCTCTAAACGTTCGTGTGTTCTAGCTTGCAATTTTTTCCTTACCTTGCTCCATCTCGGGTCTTCTTCCTGTAAACGTTGCATGTTTTTGCACATTTTAATATAATATGGTTTAAAAGTTCCATCCTCTATTAAAAGGACCTTGAAGTCTGATGTTTGTTCCTCTAACTCGTGGAAATCGGTAAGACCTTGAGGTAACCGTGATAGTGCATCTGCCAAAACATTCTGTTCCCCTTTTATGTACACTATCTCAAAATCAAACTCTTGGACATACAGGCACCACCTCGCTATTCTCTTATGTAACAACTTGCACGTCAGAAGAAAAGACAAGGCTTGATGATCACAGTAAACTTTGGTATGTTTTCCCCAAAGGTAATATTGAAATTTACGAAACGCCCAAACTACTGCTAATGCTTCTAGCTCAGTTACGGAATAAGATCTTTCACATTCTGTGAGGGTTCTACTGGCAAAACTGATTACATTGACTTCTTCCTTACCATCCTTTGTTATTATTTGAAACAGGCACGCACCGAGCCCCTGATAACTAGCATCGGTGCTTAAACAAAAATCCAATTCCATATTTGGGTGTTTCAGGATAGGCGCGTTAATCAGCGCCTGCTTAATCTGCTGAAAATCATTTTCACATTCTTTAGTCCACAACCAACTGTGGTTTTTACGCAGTAAGTTTAATAGTGAACTACTGTTCAATAATTGTTGTGGCAGGAACTTCCTGAAAAACGAGGCCATACCTAGAAAACCTTTTAATTGTTTCTTAGTATAGGGTGTTGGGAAATTCCGTATCGCATCTAGTTTACTGGGGTCAGGTAGAATTCCTACTGGTGAAATAATATGCCCTAAGAATTTTACTTTTTCCTTTCCGAATTCAGACTTTTTAAAGTTAACTGTGACATTGTATTCATCAAATTTTTGCAAAATCCTTTCCAAAATACTTACATGTTCATCCCATGTTTGAGTTGCAATTAATAAATCATCAACGTAGAGTGTAACCTGGCTAAGCAGTTCCGGTCCAAGAACCCTGTCTAATGCTTCAATAAAGACACCAGCGCTCACATTTAATCCGAAAGGCAGCACCCTAAATTGGTAGCTCCTCCCGGCATTTATGAAAGCTGTATACTTTCTACTCTCTTCATGTAATAAAATTTGCCAGTACGAAGCTTTCAAATCAAGGGATGTTAAATACTTAACGCCATGGAACTTTAATAACTGCTCTTCTAGATTCTCTGGCCTTGTTCTTAGAGGAACGATGATTTTGTTTATTTCCCTCGCGTCTAACACCAACCGCACCGTTCCGTCAGTTTTACCAACTGCGAGAATCGGACTGCAGTAAGGTGAGTGCGATGTTTCAATAACCCTCCAACTAATCATACGCTCTATTTCCTTTCTTACTGCCTCTTTCTTTGCCCAAGGGGTGCCATAAGACGTTCTACAATAAGTTTCATGCGGGTATACTTCCATTTTATATTCATATCCCTTAATAACACTAGGTTGTTTACGAAAAATGTTATGATATTTGAAGAGTAATTTTGTCAGTTCACTTCGCTGTTCATTGTTAAGACAAGTGGATTTATTTATTTTACTGTCTACTATTTGCTCATCGAGGATCTCCCTACCAGAGTCATCAAGTTCCATCTCCTTTACCACTATGGGTTGAGGGTAGACAAATTTAACATTAATGTCTGATATCGGCCTAACCTGATTTGTCATTGTAGTTCTTATTAAGTCCATAGTCAGCGTGCGCTCCCCTACATGAAACTGGCATTCCCCGCTGCCAATATCTATTTTTATCCCATATCTTCTGAACACCTCCATACCAAGCATACAGTTCACTATAAGTTTGTCTACCAACAAGAAAGTACACTGCAAAATTACGCCACATATGCTAATGGGTATGCTGGCCTGTAATTTTATAACTTTAGATTTACTTCCCGTCGCCGTTACGATCTTACAGTTCTCTACAGGTAGTGTGTGGGAACATTTACTTCCCTCGCTATCTCTTTGAACAAGCTAGTAGACATCAGGCTTGTCGACGCGCCAGTATCCAAAACAACTAGTACATCTATGTTTCCCACCTTTACCTTTATTATTGCTTGAATAATTTCACTTACCTTGCGTGTTGTTTCTTTCTCTTCGATAAACAAGTCTTCTTTCATTTCTGCGCCCTTATCATACCTTAAAAATAGATTCCGGATATGCTGTATGTGTAGGTTTGTTTCAGTGTCTGCTTCCTCCTTTCCGTTCCTGTTCGCTTTAGTGTTTAAGTCGCTCATATTAGTACTGTGGGACACTGACAGTTCATTACCTTCTTCCTCTAGTCACGCTCGATTATTATTTCCTGGGGCCGGTAAAGGTATTGTTTCATTTTCTGCCGTCACTTCTACTATGTTTACTGTATGTTCGCGTGCTCGCCAGTTCGTGTCCCGGTTGTTTCGATTTGACTGTACGGGCTGCCTGTTATCTCTCGGATCCCTGTGTTGCATATTCCGTTCCTGGTAATTTGCATTTCCTTGTCGCCCATTGTCGAAGTTTTCCCTCGAGTTTCTATTGTCTCTGCCATTACCGTACCTATAGGGCTGATATTTAGTTTCGTACGACCCTCGGCCACTCTGTGGCTGGTAGGTAGACCGATTGTACGGATTTCCGTTGTGGCGCGGCGGTACATACGGATGCCATTCATTCATACGCACACGACCGTTATAATTTCCAAAGCCGTTGCCGTTACCGTAGTTCTTCCCGTTTGGGTTGTGCTCATTACCGTTACGATAACTAGGTGTGGCTTGCCCATCCTCATGAATCAGATCTATTGAGTCGAGCACTGAAAGAAAATACTCCAGATCATATTCGGGAACAGTTATTAATTTTTCCCTAACATTTGCAGGTAACTTGTTTTTTAAGATTTTCAGTACATCGACATGAGATATCGGATTATTCCAGTAACGGGTCTTGTTTAGGTATTTTTCAAAATAGCTTCTTAGCCCCCCGAATTTTGAATGATATGGTACTGGGTTAAATACCTCTCGTCTTAACCTCTCCTGGATAGCTGTTGACCAGTATTTATCTAAAAATGCATTCTCAAACTGCTCATATGTCTCGCAAAGTTCTGACAGCTCCGTAGCCCACAAAAGGGCATCACCCTCGGTGTGTCCTACTACATATTTAATTTTTTGAGCTTCTGTCCAAGTCCTGGGCAGTACATTTCTAAAGGCTCGGACAAACACCACTGGGTGCGTTCGCTTTTTCTCATTTGAGAATACGGGAAACTGTCGATGTTTTATTAAGCTCTCATCCATTAACAACGCTGTCCAGCACGGCGGAACAGCATTTCCCTGCGGTGATGGTATATTTGTTTCAGCCAAGTTTTGCCCGCTGCTCGCGTCGCGCGTCGACATGCGGTCGCGCGGCGTGGGTTGGGCATTGTTGTCCGCGCCACTGATTCCTCCCATTGGCGGATGGCTGTTTATCGCTCCGCTTACCGCCCCAGGCGATGATATTACCGTGCTTTGTTTGTTAACTATTTCGTCTCTTAACCGTTGTTCTAACTGCCTGATATCATGTTCTACGCGTTTTAAGATTTCTTCTTCCTTGTCCCCCATTACTTCCTTTACTGCTTCCACATAGGTACGCTGTTCACGTACGCATTTTTCTGCGAACGTTGTATTGTCGTCCTTTGCATTGCTCTTTACCGATTCATAAAGGTGCACAATGTCTGAGTTGATCCTCTTGTGTTCTAACTTAAGTAATCCTACCTCCAATGTGATTTTTTCTACATTTTCTGGCAAGTCGTTACGAAAGAATGTAGTTTCGCTACATCTGATTGTACATTGTCTAAGTTGACCTGCGTATTCTTTTGCATTGCCCGTAAATTCTCTTGGGTTTCTCTAATTCCGGATAGCTCCTGTCGATACGTGTGTGTTAGTGTTTCAAATTTTTCGCCCACTATGCCTTTTAATTTCTCACCCATATCGTGAACCGAAATTTGTACTTGTTCATTAATTTTACTATCCACCTCCGTGGAGATTTGTGAAATCTGCTGTGTGAACTTCGTGTCCAGACTATTGAGTTCTGTGCGCAAATTTTTTACGTCGTCTGAAATGTGTGTCATGTTTGTATTAACCTTCTCGATCTCGGACTTCACTGTGGTCATGTCTGCTTTCATGTTAGTCATGTCTGCTTGTATCGTTTGTAAACTTGACATTTTAGTCTCTAAGCCCGACATTTTTGAATTTATGTCTGCTTTCATTGCATTCATGCTTGTTTGTATGGATTCTGTTAAGGCTCGAAATAAGGCTTGCATATCTTCCGTATTCACTTCCGGCCTACGCCTGTCAGCATCTGCGTCCGTACTACGCGTACTGCTCTCATTTAAAATATTCTCTGGCCTCGAGGTGCCATTAGTTACGTCTACTGTAATTAACGTATTGCTTGTAATTAAATGTTCTGTACTCACGGGCGTCGAATGCAACAATGGCATGTCGCGCCCAGCATCCAAATAATCACCGTTAAACAGTTCCAAACCACTCATTGTTGCATTTTGCAAATGAACATCCACTACATTCGCATTATGATTTTCGAATGACATTTCCTTATTGTTTTGACCCTCCATTATAGAAATCCTTATACACTGCAGTTATCAAAATAAAAATTTTCTTTTTTAAGATTTTACTTCCGCGCTACTTCTCACGCGAAAAAAAAAAATGCATATACAGTTGTATGTAATTATAGTCTCAGCTATTCTTTAGTCAATATACTTTCTATACTAATAAAGAAATGTCATTATCTCCACTTGACTACAATAGCGTTAATATCTGAAGCTTTAGGTTCTGGAATTTAGGAAATAGGTGGATGGATTTTCTAATAGGTCTACTGGGAACGCATTCTCTATATGCATTGCGCAGTCCTACCTGATTGTTGTCTTGTAAATCGTACTTCCTCTATTGTGCTTTGTTGTGTGCTCTCGGTACTGTCGCCTTTTTTCCTTCTAATTTATTTATTATTTCCTTTTTATAGCATTTCTTCAGTACCACATCATCGTCTCCGTCACATCATCAGCGTACATGGAACATAAAGAAATCGTTAACATACATGTATATTCATTTTCCTAACAACACTAGTACTCACAGTTTTGCCCACTGCGTATCGTGCCTGTCACCTGTCGCCACTTTATAGTATAATAAAATAATGAAATAGATGATAATAAAATGCGTGGCTTCTTAAAATGTATTGAATTAATGAGATTAATTTTTCGGCGTGAATGACAAGCACAATAAGCTGAGCTGTGCCTGGAAATAAGTCCGTATTAGTTCATATTATTTTGCAGGGCGGAGTAGTTTCTTTCTCCGCTGTAGATTTGTGCTTACCATTCTTTATAATACTGTGTTTGGTCGCCGCGTTCACCTTTGAAGTCTTGACCGTGTTCCTATTAAGCTTATCGGATCTTCGTAATTTTCCAAAGTACACAGGTGGGCTTCAGTGGTTGTAATTATTGCACTATTTGAAATAACAACTCACACGACCTTTCTGTTAATAAAACAATACTGTATTTTTCTAAACGGTGCACATATAAAATCCACACTCCTCACTTATTCATAGCGACCCCAAAATGGCGGTCTACAATTACTCGCTAAAAAATTGACGTGCTTCTCACTCTTTCACTAGCTGAGCGCGAATCCCTCCTTCCTCCTACCGGTACCAGAAAAAATCCTCTGTTTATTAACAACTGAAAGTCAAAAAATATATGACGGTAGGCATAGGCTCTATGATGGGCTACCGCTTCATCTTGTCTCTTTGCCTTTAAGGAAGACGAAAACATAAAGGAAATGCAAAAGGTTTATCACACACGGCAGCCATTGCTGTGAGTTCTGGTACCCAGAGTGATGAGCATCAACTCCTGGGCATACACGTGGTGCCAACAGCTCAGGTACGAGCAGTGTGATCCCTGTGGTTTCAGGTGGCTGAGCCAAGTGGGTACTTAACAGCCCCACCACACAGACTGGCTACTGTACTGGTGACCTAGCAGGAGCAGGGGGCCAGGGTGCAAAGGGAAATGGGAGGTGAGGGGGAGAGGAACTTGCACCATGGAAGCTACATACAGAGTTCATCCCCAAATGGCTCACACTGAATGGAAAATTTTGGAAATGGAGGTCAAACCCGAAGGGGACCAAAAAACGCCAAAAAGGAGACGGAAAGAGCAAACTAAACAATAGCACAGAATGAAACAAAGCCAGGAAGATAGCCAGGTCAACATAAAGAAGTTCACTAAGAGGGAAAAGAGGGGGTAGGGACAAAGGAGCAAGGATAGGGAGGGGGAGGAACAGGGATGGTAATGCAGCCTGGAAAGGAAGGGGTACTGCAATAGCTCGGGGCCCCGTGCACGCCACACACATACCCACAAAAGGACTGTGGTTCCCTGGGGCGGCAGACGTGTTTATATCGAGTTAAAAAATTTGTTGCCAACAAGTTATGAACAAAAACATTGTTCGTTCTTGGCGACCCTGCATACACTTGCAACGAATGTTCCTACATTGGTATTCACATCGTTTGTTAAATGTCTGCTGTCAGTTCAGCATAGCATTGTCTATTCTCATCAAGAGCTACGCTATGACAAACAGGATTGCCAACGTTTTACTGGGAAAATAAGGGATTGAGAAATAAGGCTACAAAATAAGCATTTGAAATACGATTTTTTTTTTTTTTTTATACAAAGAACTGAAGTTGGACGCTCGGGCAATGCATGGTGCACAATGTCAACTGCTCTGCAGCTGATATAACTGACATTCATTAACTGTGCGTGCATTTTATTAAGGTTTTGGAGGTAAAATATTATGCTATCTGCAGTAGTTGTTTCCACAACGCGATTAGAGACAGATTACAGTCAGTATGGCGTCAGGTAAAGATGTCTACTATGCGGAAGCTTATGAAATTAGTGTTGGAAAGTGTAACCTTTGCAAACAGTGTTCGAAGTCTGTTAAAAGTGGTACACTTTGTGTGCAGTGTGATGATAGATTTCATTTTCATTGTGGAAAAGTTGACTCTTCTGTGACAAATGATGCGAAGTTTGTGATGGCGTGAAGAATGTGAACAAAATGCAGTCAGTAGCCATTATGGAACATTCAGTGCGCACATGTGATGCAGCAAGAACAATTGACAGCATCAGAAATGAAAACAAGTCTCTCATAACAGTAATTGAATCCTTGCAGGAAAAAATAAAAAGCTGTATGCGAAATACGAAACAAATTTGTATCAGACTGTTAATTGTGTTTCACAAACTTCCCAAGAAAACTTAGTAACCTTCAACAATTCTGAACAATCTACACAGCAGATTTCACATAAAATAATGTGCACATATGTCGTAAATAGTGTTCTCTCTTTATTACCAGCTCATAAGAACCAATTCGACACCTTACAACAAAACAGTGTTCACAATTACAACCAATCTCCAACTGAAAATGTGCTGTGCAATAGTCACAGCAAGGAAGGCAAACAAACCATTCATGTATCAGTAACAAAGGTAACAAGAAAGAAAGAAAGTCCTTTAATATTTCTACACGATTGGATGTCACCTCCACAAGATGCAGTGTCAAGTGGAAAGTTCAAATATTCAGTGACAGCCATGGGAAAAGTGTCTCAAACATTCTACATAATATAGCACGGACATCAAGGTTATTGCCACTGTAAAAGGCGGTGCGAAACTCAAAAATGTTTTAGAAGATGTCGATAAATGTAACAATGAACGCTCTAAAAACGATAGTGTTGTTGTTATTGCTGGTTCAAATGACATTTAATGCAATGAATCATGTAACATGCTAACTCAGCTAGGAATAAAACTGAAACAGTTAAGAAACTTCCCAAAAAGATATGACCTCCCTGACTGGTCATGTGTAAATGTGGAGATCAGGAAAGTTAATTCCAAATTGCTTAGTATTTGTAAGAAGTACCATAATGTCAGTGTACTAGATATTAGCAATTATGACAGCCTTCTTCACAACTCATGGTTTGCTTAGGAACAGAATGGGTAAACAGAAATTTACGAATAAGTTTAAAAACTTGCTAAACTCTAAATCTGAAGTAATCTCTGTAGGCACGACAGCACTCAGCTAGCCAAATAAGGGAAACTTGTACAGGGAACATCCAAATTTTACACGGGCATCCACCTAACTTACAAAATGCAGAGCTTGTACCTTGAGATGTGAAGCAAAATATTCCACACCTGAGCAAGATAATTGTGAAAGTGAACATCTTGAGCACTTGGTAAATAATCCAGAATCTGATTTAGGTTTACCAGAGATGAATACTGAACATCTTTGTTTCTTTTATATAAATATACAATCAATACAAAACGAATTGCCTGAACTAGAACTAATTTTAGAAGAGATACATTGTGACGATTCATGTGTTAACGAGCACTGGATTACAAGAAATGAAAGCCAGTTGTACATTCCTGATGATTACAAAATAGCATCTATTTATTTTAGATCCATTATGAGGAAAGGAGGTGTACGTATACTAGTAAGAGATTGTGTAAAACTTAAATTAAGTGTAATAGATATTAAGCATTTAACTCAAGGAGGAGAATTTAAGCTGCTGCTGCTGTTAAGTTCCCAGACTGCCTCGTTATTGTGATTTCCATATACTGCACTCCCAGTACTGACTCAACAACAGTTACAGTGGACCATATAGAAAAATTGTTATTGTTTCTACTCAGATATAAGACATATAAAATTTTTATCATTAGAAATATTAATATAGATGGGAATGTGCATAATTCTCGAACTAGCCTCCTGTTAGATACATTGAGATCATATAATTTCTTGTCTCAACAGTGAACCCACAAGACAAAATGCATGCCTAGATAATGTTATTTCAAATGTCTCCAGAAATAATGTCTTGAATGTTGTGAAGCTCATGATGTCTGACCATGATGGCATATTTCTAAAATTAACTGGGCTTGGCAAAGGCCAAGAGCAAACAAAAGAACCTAGGGCAGTGAGACAGCTAAATCATACAAACATAAATATGACACATAGAATTATGAATGTAGACTGGGATTCCACTGTGATTCAAACTGACTAATATGATTGCTTCCCACATACAGTTGTACACACAGGGACAGCTACAAAGGTGCACACGTTAACACATCCAGAGCAGTTGAAAGGGTTAATGAGTGCTGCCCACTGAAAACAAATTCAAATTGGTTACACACCAAGAAAGAGAACAGAAGTTCCAGCAACTGGTATACACCTTATCATAAATTAAGGATCTTACTAAGAGAGTATTATGAAAAATCACACACAGACAATTGCTCTGAACACGCTTATGATAAACTAAAAAAGATATACAGGAAGGAGAGTGTTGAAGCTCAAAAAAAGGCCAATGGTGTTTACATTTTCAATCCCAGCAACAAATGAAAAGCAGTGTGGAATGTAATTAAAACAGAAACTAGGACTACCGCAGAAAAATTACCCATTCCCTTAAGTGCATGCAGAAGAGCCTAATAATTACTTCATAAATGTTGGACAATTTTCGGTGACAGATGAAGTCAAGGCTAGTAATAATCACAGAAATGCAAATAGACTGCCTGTTTTATGGAAAGCTGGGAATAATCTGGTTTTGAAACTTTTCAGTGGAAAACTGTTGACCCTAAGGAAATAATAGATGTCTCTGAGATGAGCAGCTCTAGAACAGAGGAGGTCTATGGTCTGTCCAATATTATCCTTAAAACAAATTGTAAATACAATCTGTCACCCACGAGTTGCCTTATAAATGTTATGTTCACAAAAGGAGTGTTTCCAGACAGCTTGTAGATAACCACCATATTTCCTGTGTATAAAAATGGAGACAGAAACACACCCAAAAGCTATAGGCCTATTGCAGTAGTCCCAATAATATCAAAAATTATTGAAACTATAGTAAAAACTAACTGAATGATTTTTCTCAAAGTGATAACCTTTTAAAGAAGGCACAGTATGGGTTTCGAAATGGGCTGTCTAGAATTAAGGCCATTCAAAATGTTGCGTTATCTGCTCTACACGGCTTTGACGATACACAACATACCTATACCACTCTGTTGGATCTTAGCACAGCCTTTGACACTGTTTCACATAATATTTTAATAAACAAAATTGAACATTATGAATAAAAGGCAATGAACTGGCATTTTTGAGATCATATTTACCTAACAGAAAACAAAGGCTGATCATAAATCCAAATAAAAAAAATCTGATTTTCAGAATGTTATGTATGGGATCCCACAAGGTTCTGTGCTGGGACCCTTCCTGTTTGTTATATATGTAAATGACTTGCCATGCATTGTGCCATGTAAAGTAGTGATGTATGCAGATGACACTACTTTCATCACACCTCATACAGGTGAAAAGGCTGTGGAACTAATAAAGGGGCTAGTGAGTGGTTCAGGGAGAACAGAGCAAAGCTAAATGATGATAAAACAGAACACACACTTTTGTCCCTCAGGAACCTTGACACTGACCTGTGCAAAGCAAAGAAAAGTCAGTGAAATTGTTAGGCACCCATCTTGAATGTTAGTTATGTTGGAATACAGAAAAAGTTTGTAATAAATTATCAAGAGTAGTGTACCAGATACGAAAATTAAAAATCTGTCTCAATCAAGACCACCTCCTTATGGCCTATTATGCATTTTTTCACACACATTTGAAATATGGGATAACACTCAGGGGGAACTCTGCTGGGGCTAAGAATGTCTTCCTGTGGCAGAAGAAAGTAATAAGGTGCATTTTTTGTCTACAAAACACAACTTCCTGCAAAGAATACTTCACCAAATACAAAATACTTATTGTTCCCAGCTTGTACATAATGCGAGTTTTTGTCTATGCCAAAGAGAACGCTCTTATATATGAAACTAGGGTTAATGTCAATACTTATGAAACCAGGAACACAAACTTCATAAATGTCCCCAGGACTAGACTATCCAAAGCCAAAAACAATTTTATACACATTGGCAAGATGTTTCTGAACAAAATACCACAAAACTGCCACATAATAAATTTAAAATGGTGATGGAATCATGGCTAAAAAGAAAGGATTTCTATAATGTTAAGGAACTTTAATGCAATACTAAAAATTATAACTGTAATGTGAACTAAATTATGTATATTATAAACTGGGTAACATGAAAGTGTAAATTGAAATTGATGTAAGTTTAATATGTAACACTGTATTCTGTTGCGCACAAAGAAGTAACTTATATTAGTATAGATTAAAATTGATGTAAGTTATATGTAACACTATATTCTGTTGTCCACAAAAAAATAACTTGTACTTGACGATGTTTTATGAAACAGCAATGTTGCCTTCAGACAAATAAATGGGATTGATTGAAGGAACACATTATAATATGCATGCATGTTTTATTTAACAATATTGCTAGTATTTATTAAGTCTTTCCTTCTTTGTGCAAAGATTCATTCGATTCCACTTACATAAAACATTATATAAAGCTAAAATTAAAGTTCACTGTTACTTGCAGTTCTGCTTTTACAAGTTCGGGAGTATTTGTTGCGCAATTCGGTCTATTTATGGATCAATAGAGCAGAAATTCTTTTTGCCTCAGCATTTGAACCAGGAATAATTCTTAAAACAAACTCAACTATTTTTAGAAAATTTGGAACCTGAACGTTGTTGGCTCTCAAGGTACAGAAAACATTAAGTCACCTTCTGTTTGCATTCCTTTCCATATTCATTCTATAAACAATCTTCAACTACATTATTCAACCAAAATGAGTCAGCTACCTCTTGAAAATGCTTATATTTTAGATTGGACCATAGAGAAAGAGGCATCCAAGATTGTACTGCCATAGTCAAAAATTTCAAATCTGAAGATCATTTGCCAAAGTATGTTTTCAATTAGAACGATATATTTTTGTGGTGGAGAAAATTAAGTTTTTAGTACGTTAACTGTTTCAGAAAATGCCTTGAAGAAAATCTTATGGACTTAGAAGTCTATGCTCAGTTTTATAGCTGATTACAGCGTCTTGGCTGCATCACAAGTTTCCATTATACTAACATTCTAAAACAATTGCACCAATACAGGAAAAATGTTGAATAAAGGTCTGAGGTTAATTGTCTTTCAATGTCGTCAGAATCATTTGAAATTAACTTCAGAGCTTTGGGACAATCATCACACCTTCTCGTGTGACTTTTAATGGGTTCCCAATTTGTAATGATTCCGACAGCTGCTCGTTTTAAAGAAAGCCTTCTAGTTGGTAAATGTAGGAGAATTTGACTTCATTCTTCATCTACAAATTCAGAAAAGGACTTTGTATGTTCACTTATCCGTTCCAGCAAAGTGAAGGGAAGCTTTAGTTTTAGGAACGGTTTACTTGTTCACCACATGGTTAGAGACAGTAGCGAAAGCTGTGGCGTGTCAGGCGAAATAGATTGTTTGAAATACCATTGCGAAGTTAGAGAAATACGGGGTGAATTCGAAATGATACAAGACATGAGATCTGACCAAAAAAACAGCCAAAATACGGGATTTCTTGGGAAATACGGGATAGTTGACAACCCTAATGACAAATGAAGAGGAAATAGTGATGTGTGGTGCTCCGTTAATAATACTCGTCGAAATAAGCAAACGAAGGGAACCAACAGTCATCACTGATAAACAAAATCGAATGAGGTAAGAAAAAGAAGGGAGTTTTCATTATGTAACAAAACTGAAGCCGACGTCTATCTTACATAGCCCAAAACGTCAGGTACACTGCAGTGATACTTCCCCATGTCATGTCACTCTGGCGAGCCTGTGCCCAGTTACCATCGCTAGGAGTATCTATCGACTTTCGTGGTCATATCCCAAATAGCATCTGGTGCTTTGTGTGGAGACAGTTGTTTGATCAAAATGCTGCCTTGTCTCATTTACGGGCGTACTCGTGGATCCAATCGAAATCTATAAAGTTTAATCCACGAGTGTACTGCTGGTCTACAGTGTCCAACGGGCAAATACCAATATTTTGCTGGCAGTCATGTTTCTGTTTAATATTTTTACACCTATGACTTCGAAAATTGCAGAGGCACGCCCCTGCTTCTGAGAATGTGTGTAGTTCATACATTTTGCTTCCTGTCCAATTTATTTCGTAAAGGAACACACGCGAAGACAGTACTCAACATTACGTACAGAGCAAAAACAAACACTAGTGCTGTGTACTGTCATTTAGTGATAGCAGGTCAGAACAACACCCCCATCCCCCCCCCCCCCCTTAATCCCAATCATGGCAATACACCCCAATTGAGAACTCACCAACCTCCTTTTTGTCAACAGAGAAGGTATCCACAGCTGCAAAGCCCTCCTCAATGACTGCCTCTGCAGAAACGACATAGACATCCTTGGACTAGCAGAGATCTGGACCAAACCTACCGACAACATGAGACTCAATCGCAACTACGACCATTATGCCAAACACCGACCTGACGGCAGAGGTGGCGTTGCTATATACACCAAGACAACTCTGGCCACCCAAGAGGTCCCACTCCCACCTCAATATCAACATCTAGAGGTAGTCATGATATCCATACCCCGCCCCAGGCACAGACGCCTCATTATAAAAAGCCTGCCTATACAACCGACCAAACACTCCACTTCCAAAATCCTTCCTCCGCTACCTAACAACCTTTAAAGAATACTTCCTCCTAACTGACCTGAACGCAGGACATGAACTACTAGGAGACACCACACACAATCAAAATGGAACCGACCTACTTGACTTCCTCACCACCAAAAACGCAACACGACTTCCCATCAATACCTTCACCTTCATAGGACACAACGGCTGCTCCCTCCCCGATCACATCCTATACAGCCCCTCCCTCTCCGATACCATCACCCAGTATTCAGTATGTGACACCCTTACCAGCCCCCACCTACCCATCCTCTTCAGCACCCCTGCCATCAATGCCCCTCCCCCCAGTTCCCACTTCCCGAATGATAAAACTCTACAGCAAAGCTGACTGGGCAAAGTACAAGGAGACCAACAATAACCTACTAGCCCCACTATTATTCTGTCATTGATGTGATTAAGATCGTCAGTGTCGGTAATGGTTAGACACCATCAAGACAGCCATCGATGCAGCCATCCCCACCAAAATCATCGCCTTCTTCAAACCGCACCTTCCCCCCGAAATACTCAGACTGTTGATTTCGCAGTAGAGCTTTCTTTTTTCTCGGATCAAAGACAGAAACCCTGACCATAAAACAATTTGGAACAGGCTGAACAACGAAGTTAAGCGCCTCACCTCTGAACACCGACAAAAGCAATGGGACGAAACCTGCTCCAAACTTGACTACAGACAAGGATGCAAATTTTGGAACAAGTTGAAGACACTCACTGGACAAAACACTGACATGACCTTCCAACTAAACGTAGACAACTCCCCCCCACCACCGACCCCACCCAAGTAGCAGAAGCCTTCAAAACCGACTTAGAAGACACCCACAAATTTCCACAGGACCCCCTATTTAACGAACCATTCTACCACACAGAACTCCCGCTGATACTCGTCTCCCCCACGGCCCCCACAGAAGAAGACATTAAACTGTAGAATGAAACCACTGAGAGAGAAGTAAAAAAGGCCATCTTCTCCGGCAGGAATTCAGCCCCAGGCGAAAACGGAATTCAGCAACTACACCTCCGCAACTGCCCCCTCAACACCATCATCCCCTTCCTCTCCCTCCTTTTCAACATCTGCCTCTCCCACAACACCATCCCCACAGCGTGGAAATCCGCCGAAGTCATAATGATCCCCAAACCAGGTAAACCCAAATCAGATCCCAAATCCTACCGCCCCATATCCCTCCTTGACGTCCTCCGTAAGACCTTTGAGAGAATAATTACAGACAGACTCACACACTTTACCAACAAACTCCAACTCATCCCTCATCTCCAGTCCGGCTTCCACAAACTCCACTCCACCAACGATCCGCTTCTCCGACTCACTTCAGACGTCACAAGACACCAGAACCTTGGACAGTGCACGCTCGCTGTCTTCCTGGACATCGAGCGGGCATTCGACAAAACCTGGCATGACAGACTTTTACACAAACTGCTAAAGACAGGCTCCCCACCTCAGATAGTACGACTAATCCAAATCCTCTTACACGACAGACGCTGCCATATCCACATCAACCAAACCACCTCATCCCCTTTCCACCCCGAAGCAGTAGCAGCTCAGGGTGGGATTATCTCACCCCTGCTCTATTCCCTTTACACTGTCGACATCCCCACCCCGACAAGAACAAACGAACAACTCCAACTATACGCAGACGACACAGCATATTGGAACTCGGGACTCTCGACAAACACCATCGACAACCAGACAGAGACCTACCTGACCAAACTAGAAGACTGGATGCGACAATGGCGCATTAAACCCAACCCCACCAAAACCCAACTCATCCTTTTCAAACACCGCAACATCCATAAAAAGACCAACCAAAACCCCAACCCCATCTCCCTCACACTGTGGGGCACCCAGCTCCTCCCCTCCACCAATGCAAGATACTTAGGCGTCCATCTAGACAAGTACCTTAACCTGAGCAACCACGTAAAGGAGACCCTGAGCAAAGTCCGTCAACGCCAATCCCTCCTACGACGTGTCCGAGGCAAATTCATAGGCTGTAACGATAAGACAGCTGTAAATAATTACAAAACGTTCGTCCGCCCACAATTCGAATATGCAGCAGCACCTCTCGCCTGCATCTCCAGAACCCAAGCAGAAAGAATCTACCACACTGAGAGACGAATTTTACGCAGCATCCTACGACACCCACCATCCACCCCCAGACAAGAGGTCTTTGAGGAAGCAAAAGTAACACCCATTCAATCAAGACTAGCCATTCTCAGTGCCCACTATGGGAAAACCACCCTCACCTCCCGACTGGACCTACACACAATATACACCCACAGAACCCGACACAGAAACAAACCCAAACATGAACACACCTACCCACCCAGAACAATCATAAACAACACCCTCCACACCTTCCCTGACACAATACACCAACATGAACACGCAAGACAATTACACATACAGAACAATGACACTCCCTCCCCACCTCCAGGCGTTGAACCCCGACCGCCCACTACCATAAACCCGACCTAGTCAGTTGCAACCAAAACTGCAAGTAAATCCGCTTCCACTGTCACCCTAGCAACATAGCAACAACGCAACAAAACCCATCACTCAACACGTACAGTGGCCTGAGCCCACATAAAAATATAAATTGAGTCATTGTAAAGTTGTATCAAAGCAGTCCAACCACACAATTGTTAACCCATCTTCTCTCAGGCCACGGGTACAAAGTACCTCTGTAAGATACTATCAAAATTCAATTTCCATATTAAGTAAAATACTACTAGCTTATAAGTTAGGGTAAATTAAATAAAAACGAAATCACTTATGAAATCAGTAACTAGGTACCTACTTATTTCTTGAAAAAAAAAACGTAATTAGTCTCTAAGTTAACAAAACAATTATATATTGCTAAATGCTATCTAAGGAAAACTGTAATTAGTATGTAAGTTAGCAATAAGTTCAATATAAACAAAGAAAAGTAAAAGAAATACCCTCATCTCTGGCCCCATTAGAGCAATAAACTCTCCAGCGGCCCATCCGCCTCCCTTTAGGAGCGGAAATGAATAGTTAAAAAAAATGTGGCTGCTGAAGTGTGTGGACGCTCTGTGCTGAAGCTGCCGAGGCTAACCTCTCGCTCGTGATTTTGTAGCGATCGGTTGCGCGGGTTCACGCATTTGGCTACTCGCCTTGCGTGTTCTAGCTAACCAGCGTTTTCTCTCTTTCTTTCAGAGTCGACATATGCCTGCAAGGGCCTTTAGGGACTGGTGCGGCAAAATCCACATGGCGTGACCCCACTCTGAGAAAGCAAATTGCCGTGTCTGTCTTTCTAAAGAGGCAAAGTTGTCGTGTTGGGGGTTACGACATGGAGGAGCCGGAACGAGACGACCGCTCCAGCAAGACGCAGGGTGTGGCAGATGGCGGTCTAAGGGAAGTTTCCCGGACGACGGCGGCGTCTGGCCCCCCATCACCGACGAGTGAGAGAGTTGCTCGCGGCCGCCTGACGGACGTGGAAACTTCTGCGAACAGACGGCGCAGCGCCCGCACACTCTCTCTGCCGAGACGATGCATCGAGCCGCCGATCCCCCTGACAAAGGAGGAATTTGCCGCCACCATCGCCAGACTGACTCGCGATGAGAGTTGCATCTGCATGCAACGTCTGGCCACAGGAACAGATACAAACAGGGTGAAGGTTCTAACGAGACTCCGGTCCCTGTTACCTGAGGGTCGCGACAAGCAATTGCCTGTCGCAGTTGCCACAACAGCTGCCGCGCCAGCAGTCGCACCAGCCGTGGTGGCTACTGAAGCCCCCACGCCCTCACCAACGTCCAGGCTGGCAACACCCGACGAGCCTGCTTAGGTCGAGCAAACCTCACGGAAGCGCCCAGCCGCGGCCGTAGAGGACACTCCCTCCCCCCCCAGGCAAGTTCCGGTCGCGCCAGGCGGAAGAAGAGGAGGGTACGCCGCAGGACGACGACCGCATCGCCAAGGAAGCCTGACGAAGAAGGCTTCATCGCACCCTCCAGGCGCCACACAGCAAGAGCCAGGTCGTTTGGACCGGTGACGCGGAACAGGTCGAGGCTGCGAACCGGTTTGCAGACCTACCGGAAGTAGCAGAGACTGACGGGGATGGAACCACACCGACCACGGCGACGAACCGCCCTGTCGCTGATTACCATCCAGTGCAGTGAGGGCTATAGCGAGCTCAGACAGAAGCTCTACTGCGTCGCAAAACCGCGGAAGATGATCGCGGGGACCGACACAAGGTCAGAGCAGAGTGCACAGAGGTCCATGCGAAACTCGTGCAACTCTGACACCGAGAAGTGAAACTGCTTCACGCAGAGCACGGAGCAGCTGAAGGTCGTTTTTCGTCACCTGCCGCTGAAGATGGAACCGGCGTTCCTACAGCGGCAGCTGGAGGAACTCGGCTTCCAGACCCGCCACGTTGGCATGATGAGGTCGCCCTGGGCCTACAGGGACATGCCCTTGTCCCTTGTGGTTTTAGTTGACAACCGAAAAATTTTTCTTTAGTCGATAATGTCGACAACTGGAAAATTTTTCAAGTTGAAAACATTGCCGGCTTCGACGTGAAAGTCGAGCACTCTGAGCGAAAGGCAGACGAGCCCAGTGCTTCAACTGCCAACGCATGGACCACGTGGCAAAGTTTTGCAGGATGCCTGTGCGTTGCTGCAAGTGCGCCGAGGAGCACCCGTCCCGGGACTGGCCGAAGAAGAAGGAAGACCGACCGACATACTGCAACTGTAACGGGGACCACGTCGCCTGTTACCGTGGGTGCGCCGCATTCGAGAGCGGGACTGGCAGTCAACACCACCGCCGGAAACATACCTGCAGCCTGGTAGACCGCTAGACGAAGCCGACTTCAACGCCCTGCTGTCTCCGGAGCGGCGACCTTTCATTGCCGGGGATTTCAATGCGAAACACACCGAATAGATCTCGCGAACTGTTAGCTGCAGCGGGCGCCGCCTCTCCCGCGTTGTTCATCGCAACGGCGCGATCACCGTGGGGCCGTTCGACCCCACGATCTTCCCTGCACGGGGACAACCTGACGTGCTCGATATTGCTCTTCTGAACGGCATCGGGCATTTCACGACCGCCGAGACGCGTAACGTCCTCTCCTCCGATCACGTACCGGTGATTTTGGCCTCGACGTGGTCGAAGCTTCTCTTCCAGACAGCCGTCCGAGCTATCGCAGGCTCGACGCCGAGCGCTTTCAGACGAAAGCCCTCGAACTGCTCGAGGACGCGCCAAACCCCGCTGTGGTAGGGGCAGACGCCGCCCTAGCATTCTTCACCCGAGCAGCGGACGAAGCCACGCCGAGACATCGCCAAGGACCACGAGACTTCTCGCGACAGCTACCGCGCCCTATCCTGGACGCGATCACCGAGAAGAACCGACTGATTCGTGAATGGCAGCTCACTCGCCAACCAGACACGAAGCGCCGCTTAAACCGCATGAGACGGGAAATTAAGGCAGCAGTCGAGCAACACAGGAACCAGGAATGGGAAGACCTTGTGTCTACCCTCCATCCTGAAGATGGCAGTGCATGGAGGGTGGTAAAGTCCTTCCTACGCCGGCGACAGCGAATACCGCCTTTACAGGTCGGGAACGACTTCGCCAGCGTCCTGGCTGACTCTTTTTGCAGCAAACTTCACACCGGTGGTCGACGTCATCGACGACGACCACACACGGCGGGTCCACGAGCAACTACCAACCTTCCGCGCCGCAAGGGAGGAAGGCGAAGTTATCGAGCCGATAACGGAGGAGGAAGTTGCTGTGCCACTTCGCTTGTTGAACCCCAAGAAGGCTGGAGGCAGCGATGGCGTCACAAACCTCCTGCTGAAGAACCTTCCACCGGGCTTACACCGGCAACTTGCCGATGTTTTCAACGAGATTCTCCATTCAGGCCCTCTGTGTGGAAACACGCTGAGGTCGTGGCCATTCTGACATCCGGCAAGGACTCACGCCAGGCATCGAGCTACCGACCCATCAGCCTACTCCCGTCCCTCTCGAAAGTTTTCGAGAGGCTGTACGCGAGAAGACTGATGCGACACGTCACCCAGGAGGGCATCATCCCGGACGAGCAGTCGGGTTCCGAGAAGAGCATGCCACTTCCCACCAGCTCTTGTGGGTGGTAGAACCGCCGATGAGCGAACTGGAAACAAGGGAATTCTTTGGAGCAGTGTTCCTCGATGCCTCCCGAGCGTTTGACTCGGTGTGGCACGACGGTCTCGAGTTCAAACTTTTTGAGCAAGGGATACCAACGTCCCACATGACGCCGCTGCGGTCGAACCTGTCCGAACGAACCTTCCACGTGAGGGCTGACGACGGTATGTCCACAGACTGGCAGATACGTGCAGGGGTCCATTCTCGGCCCCTCGCTGTACTCCCTGTACACTGCAGACGCGCCGAAAGTGGCAGGAGTCGAACTGGCGCTGTACGCTGATGATACAGCCCTGTTCACCCGCAGCATGAACGCCCAAGTGCTGAGAAACCGCCTCCAACGCGGGTGCGACGCCTTGGCCTCATGGGCAACAAAGTGGCAGCTGAAATTCAACGCCACAAAAAGAGCCGGGCAGTCGTCTTCACCCGAAGACTTCTGCCACCAGGGCTTACGCCGGTCGAACTTCTGGGAGAACCTATCCCATGGAGTGGGACGGCGAAATACCTAGGGGTTACCCTAGACCGCAGGCTCACCTGGAAGCATCACATCCGTGATGTGAAAGGGAGAGCAATTGGACGCCTCCGCGCCCTGTATCCGCTGCTAAACCCGCAGTCGTCATTGCCACCGCAACAGGGTATCACGCTTTACCTAACATTGGTTCGCCCACTGTTAGAGTATGCGGCCGTGGTCTGGGGGAAAGCCGCAGATGCTCACATTATGACTCTGCAGCGGATACACAACCGAGCCCTGAAGACTGCAATGCATCTTCCGAGGCGCTTCTCGACGCGCCAACTCCATCGAGGCCACTGGGATCCTGCCTCTCCGAGACAGGTTCCGCACCATCGCTAGGAAGTTCTATGAGAAGACGGGACGCTACTGCAACCGGCTCATCCGTGGACTGGGCCAACAACCTCAACACAGGCCAACCACGCACTGGCCCGACCTGCTGAGGGATTAAGTTTTACTAATCCATCAACATAGTGTGTCTTTCTCTTTTTCAGGTTACACCAGCTAGGTTCAATCAACAAGAGTGGTAATATATCTTTCCCTCTTTTACAGGAACCGCAGGAATGACAAATTTTGTCTAAACTGCACCACCAGATCAGGCGACTACTGCAGGGCCATGACTGCGGAGCTCTGGAAGCGCAGGTCGGTCTCGAAGTCCTGGGCGATCTCGCGCACTAGGCGCTGGAATGGCAGCTTGCGGATGAGCAGCTCTGTGCTCTTCTGGTAGCGCCTGATTTCTCGCAGGGCGACGGTGCCCGGCCTGTAGCGGTGGGGCTTCTTGACGCCGCCGGTGGCGGGCGCGCTCTTCCTCGCCGCCTTGGTGGCGAGCTGTTTGCGCGGCGCCTTTCCGCCGGTGGACTTGCGGGTCGTTTGCTTTGTGCGGGCCATAGCGGTAGCGGTAGCGGAGAGCGGCGTGGAGGTGCGTGCGCAACGGCGTCCGGTGCTGCCTTGACAACGGGCCCGACAGGCTCTCAGGTTGTTCTAGGGTACCGAAGTGCCACTGAGCTGTGCCCGTCTGACTTCAAGTAATGCGCTTGCGGTTCATAAAAATGAGATATTGTGTTGTGTGCGTGTTTTTATGTAAATGTTTGTTCTGTGTGTGTGTTTGTGTGTATCTATTCTCTAAATGTCTCCAAATTGACGGGTGAGTGTTACATTTGGGCGTTTATGTTGAAAATCGGGGTGTTCGTGACCTAAATTTTGTATGAGGTGGTGGGGCGATGTTTGTGTTTTCTCATAACGTTTGGTGGACTTCTCCTTTATGAGGGAGTATATGGTTGGTTGGCCTAAAAATTCTCTTATTTGTGAGTTTCGGACGTATCTGTCAGCGCCTGTGATGACTCGGAAGGTTTTGATCTCAAGTCGCTGTAATCTTGCTAGTGTGGTGTCTGACGCCATCGACCATACATCCGATCCATACAAGATGGCCGGTAGTATGAGCTGACGCCAGAGAAGCATTTTACAGTTTAGGGTGAGGCAGTCGCCCTTCAGGAGGGGGTATAGCTGCGACAGGAGGGCGCAGCCTTTGTTTGCAGTTTTGTGAATGTGTTGTTGCCACGTGAGGTGCCTATCTATTTCTAGGCCTAAGTATGTGGTACGGTTACGCCAGGCTAGATCCCGACCACCAATGGTGAGTTGTTGGTCTGGGAGTTTCAGCCTGGTCGTGAAGTATATGGCTTGGGATTTTGCAGGGTTAATTTTGATCTTCCAGATGTTGCACCACTGTGTGATGGTATCGAGGTGCTCTTGTAGCTTGCATCGGATGAATGCAAGGTTACGACAGCTCCTGTAGATTGCTGTGTCGTCGGCGTAGAGAGCAATCCCTCTGCTGACCTGCTTGGGTATGTCGTTCGTGTAGACTGAGTAGAGAACGGGACCCAAGACCGAACCTTGCGGTACTCCGGCCGCAATCGGTCGTGTCTGGCTCGATCTCGATCCACTTCTTACAAAGAATTGACGCTCCACAAGAAATTAATCAATGATCTTTAGACCAAATAGGGTGCCCAGGACATCTAATAGTTTATACATTAGGCCATCGTGCCAGATGCAGTCAAATGCCTTCTCCATATCCAGGAACACTGCTCCTGTAGATTCTCTCTTTGCCCTGGCCAGACAAATGTGCTCTACCAAGCACAGGCATTGGATTCTGCGCTGAACACACCACAACCCAACAAACTGCTGGGGCATCAGGATGTTGTATGCAGTAAGGAAGTGTTGAAGGGGTAAGAGGATGAGCAGCTCGAGTATTTTACTCATGCCGTTTAGTAGGGAGATAGGTCTATAGCTTTCTGGAAGGAGCACGTTTTTATTAGGTTTGGGAAAGGTGATTACTTTTGCAGTTTTCCACACTGAGGGGAAGTAGGTGAGTTTTAGGCAAGCATTGAAGACGCTTGCCAGAAATGTTATGGCAGGATGTGGAAGGTGCTTTAGGAGTGGGGTGCGGATGCGGTCAGGGCCAGGAGCTTTGTAGTTTCCCTACGGGCCCGCGCTTTATAAAGGATGGGGCCCCTCCACGCCCACACCAACGTGGTGACCAAACAAAAGTTCTACTGTCACCTCTGTAAACATGCTTGTTTCTGAATCAGGCGTCACAGGATGCGGGCTGTGATGTTGTCCATGCGTCTGGGTAAGATTACTCGTTAACATGATCCATCAGGGGAGAGAAGTGGTCGAAAACGATTGAAGGGTAGCGGTTGTAAGGGCAGAGGAAAAAAAGTGCCAAGGCAAGAGCCAAGGGAAAAAAACCTCTGCGACAGTAGGGCGGGTAGTAAGGGCAGTAGCGGCTTGCTATCTGTGACAGTGCATGCAAGGTGTGGTTGTGTTAGTTCGAGGTATCGTACTTCGTTACCTTTGACGTTGTTGGAGCTTGTTGCGGCACTTGCTGCGTCCCTGCAACAGTTCAAGGTCGTTGTAGATTAGTGGGCGATCGATCATAGATTGGCTCACAGACGGTGTAGGGGGGTGTGTGTGGCTGCTTTGCGTGCTGTGTACAGTACGGTTTCCCTGCGGTTGCCTGTTTTCGGCTGGTCGCACATCTGGGTTTCCAGTAATAACTGTGTTGCAGGGGCTCGCCAGTACTGTCATGTTAGCGTTCTATGGACCATAGATGTTTAGTTCCTAGCCAGTAATGTCTTTGGTCTGTTATGCTTCCATCTATGGTTGTGATCATAGTTACCCAGAGAAAGGATAAACGGGTTGCACGAGTGTCTTGTGTTATTGTACAGTCGTGTGGAGAGTTTTTGGAATACCTGCAAGATAGTATCTAGCCGGTATTCCCGGTGAAGGTCCGCGATGCGTGTGTATCGTGAAGCGTTGCTTATGATTTTGAGTACTTTGTTCTGTCTGAGCTGCAGACGGCGCAGGCGAGTTGGCGCAGCGTATCCCCAGACAGGGGCTGCGTACGTCATCAGGGGTCTAATAAGTGTCATGTACATGGACCTAGACACCCTCCTGTTCAGCGTGCTACGCCTGTTAAGCAAAGGGTAGAGTTGTTTGAGCCTCGTGTTAGCTTTGTTGGTCACGTGTTGAATGTGGTCCCCCCAGAGTAGTTTCCTGTCCAGCCAGACACCGAGGTATTTGACCTTCCTGCGGAAACGTATTGGGCATGTGTGTAGTGTTATTGGGTTGCAGTGCTGATGTTTGTGCAGTTGCTTCGGTCGTCTACTGAACAGAACGGCCTCACACTTGTCGACGTTTACTCTAACACGCCATTTCACCAGCCAAGGCTCCGCCATTCTGAGTGCAGTTTGTAGTCGTGAGTTAATGTTAGACGGCTTCCAATCTTGCGCAAGGATGGCAGTGTCATCCGCGTAGATTGCTACCATCGTGTTATGTGTAGCTGGGAGGTCGTTAATGTAGAGGTTAAACAGTAAGGGCCCTAGGATACTTCCTTGGGGTACTCCTGCCTGTATACCATGTCGTGTCGATTGTTTGCCCTGCACGTCGGTGTTTAAACTCCTGTCCGTGAGATATGAGTGTATGAGACGTACGAGCCTGCCGGGGAACCCTGCGTCGCTAAGTTTGCGTATTAGGCCGTTGTGCCATAGACGATCGAAATCCTTTTCGATGTCCAGGTACACCGCCCCAGTTGCCTTGTTTGTGTTGTATCCGTGTGTTATATATTCAACGACGTGGAGGAGTTGTTGTATTGTTGAGTGGTGATTCCTGAAACCGAATTGCTCCGATCTCAGGGTGTCATTTGTGATGCAGTGCCTGGTGAGTCGTTTTAATATTACCTCCTCAACGATCTTGCTGAGCGCGCTCAGCAGACTGATGGGTCGGTAATTTTGTGGGAGGGAGTGATCTTTCCCCGGTTTCCTGAACATCGGGACCTTGGCCGTCTTCCAAAAGGCGGGGAAGTGTTGGTGCTTCAGTATGGCATTCGTGATGTGTGTTAGGTAGTCTACAGCTTTGTCCGTGAACTCCTAGAGGACACGGTTTTGAATGCCATCGTGACCAGAGGCCTTCCTAGCGGTGGTATGCATGATGGCCCATTTGACTTCAGCTGTACTAGCTTGTTGGATGATGTTGCATGCTGATCGGGCCTAGATGCTTGTGACCTCCTGGTCCGTAGCAAGGGTGAACGCTGGTTCTGAGGGATCCAGGTTCGGTGTGAATGACGCTGCGAGTGTGAGGGCCATCAGTTCCGCTTTTCCTTCCGCAGAATATGCTGGTCCGTCGGGCCCTTGTAACGTGGGGGTGTACAGTTTCTCCCTGGTGAAGTGTCGGGCTGGCTGCCACACGCTAGGTCGCGTGGTGTCCAGCCCTTCCAGTTTCTGGTCCCACTGTTGTGTCATGAATGTTTGTATTTTTTCCCGGATTATACCCTGCAGCCTGTTAATGTGCTGTTTGAAGTGCTGGCACCTGGTACGCTGCCAATGTCTCCTGAGGCAGTTCCTCATTGAGATTAGGCCCAGGATTTCCTCGGGCAGGGCAGCACTGTGTTGTTGTGGCGTGCAGATTGGTATGGTGTCAGCTATTGCGTCCTGGACGGCGCCGAGTGAGGGTTTCAACTGCCTCGTCAATTTGGGCTGTCTCGTTAATCGCGTGAGTGGGTGGGATGCGACTGTCAAGCGTTTCCTTGAACTGGGTCCAATTCGCGCGCCTGTAGTGTAGCATCCTGCGTTGTTCCGTGTGCTGCAGTGTTTCTTTAATGTACAGTATAACGAGTTGGTGATTTGAGGGCAGATCGTTTTCAACGGCAACGTTGAGTGTCGTTGTCATGCCCTTTATGAGGGCCATGTCTAACACGTCTGACCTGTGTCCCCTCCAGTAGGGAATGTGCGTCGGTTCGGTCGGCGCTAGTGTGATGTAGTTTCGTCCTAGTACGTGTTCGTTATAGTTTCTTGCCGTTGGAGTTTCGTATTCGTGAGTTCCAGTCCGGGGTGTTTTGTGTTAAGATCTCCAGCGGCTATTATGCACGGTGATACGTTGAGTATTGTGCTGATGCTGCGTGTTTTAATGTTTTTAGGGCTGTTGTATACTGACACCAGTGTAGTGTAGGCTCCGTTGAACATGACCCTGACGGCGGTTGCCTCTAGTGTTTCAAGTTCAGGGAGCACTATGTTTGTGTGTTCTATGTCTTTGTGTATGATGATGGCTGTTCCGCCATGACCGGAGCCGTCCGGTCGGTCGGTCGGTGCGATAGACGCAGTAGCCGGTGAAGTTTAGTTGGTTGCGTGGTTTGAGCTTAGTTTCGCTCAATAGTGCGATAAGGATACCCTTACGCTCCATGAGCGCGGCAAATTCCGCCCTTTTGTTGTTGATCCCGTCTGCATTCCAGAACAGGATCCGTGTCAGTGTCTGTCTGTTTGCGATGGGGGCGGGGGGGGGGGGGCGGGGTGTGGCGTGTTATCCATGTATGGGTGTATACAGCGTGGTGAACGTTGTTTGTATGGCGGCCCAGTACTGCCCAGGTTGAGCAGTCAAGAGCTGTGTGAAGAGTGTGGTGACGGCCGCCATGATCTTGTTAAAGATCTGAGGTGCCTGTGTGTCAGACGTGGAGGGGGTGGGGGGGGGGGGGGTGGAGTAGTGTGTGCGCCGGTGTCGCTGGCTTGCTGACTGTGTGTCATTGTTTTGTTGTCACTGGGTATTTTGTTGTGGTGCACGTGTGTTCCCGCTCCTGTTTCCACGTGTTCGCCTAGGCCTTCTCTGGGTTTTTGGTTCTGGGGTTCCTTGTGTGAGTGTGTTTTCCTGTGTGTCGTGTGTAGGTTCGCAGGCAGTGGCTTCAGGGGGTGGGATTGTGTTGTTTTTGGGGGCTGATGTTGGTACCGGTGTGGTTGCATTGTCGTGTGTTGGCTGAGACGACTGTGGTGTTGTCGCAGCGGTTGTGTTAGGTTCCGCGGCATGCTCCGCTCCTCCAGGGCGTGTAGCCATGGCGAATGACACTCCGTTCCTGACAGGGGTTCGGTGCGGGCCTTGGACGTGTTATGACGTTGGGTGGCTTCGACTTTTGATTTTTGCGCCTCTCTGTATACGTCGCAGCTCCTGTAGTTGGCCGGATGGCCTTGGCCACAGTTGGCGCAACGGTGTATGTTTTCGTGTATTAGTGTACATGCGTTGTATGCGTGTTTGTCAGCGCATCCGCGGCAACGGGTTGCCAGGCCGCAGCGGAGGGCCGAATGACCGAACCGCTGGCAATTATTACATTGTTGTGGGACCTGTGGCAGTTCGTATATCTCTAACCTTACGTCCATCCGCAGAAGGCTTTTCATCTGCAGAAGGCCGTGGGAGGCGGCCGTGTCGGCCATCTCGACCAGGTAGTGTGGTGGTCAGTGGTGGGAGCGGAAGCCTGTCATCCTGGAAGTACTTTTGCAGTCGAATCTAAGGAAGTTAAGTGCCGCTTGTACTGTACTGTTTGGGGTACTGGGGTCTACTCCCTTTACCACGTACTGCTGTGTCCATTCTTCGGCGGTCCTGTACGTATAATGTTCGATCCCCTTTTCTTTGAGGAAGATAAGGAGATCTTTATATTCTTTGTTAGTTGATACGTGCAGTGAGGCCATATCCCCAGAGTACTTCGTGTGTAGTGTGCAAGGTGAGTGCCTTTTCGCGAATGTTGTGTTGAGGACGCTGAGGTCCCCATAGTTCTGTATTATGACTGGGGGAAAACCAGTCTTCTGTTGTGCGGGCGTACCTGCGGTTGGTAATTGTGTGGTGTTGCTGACCACAGGTCGGGTCGTGTTTGTTGGTGTTCCTAACCGGAAGTGCAGGTTTTGGTGTAGGTAGCAGCGCCTTTCGGCTACCTTGCGAGTGTGGTTGCTCGCTTGTTTGCGTGGTGGGCCCTCCACCTGCCAGGGCCCAGTGTAGTGTTGTTCTGTGTCCGCATCTGCAGCTGCTGGTTCCGCCGTTGGAGTCAGCTGCCGCAGTGGGACAGTGGTGCATGAGTCACCAGTTGCAGGTGAATGTAGTGTGATGTGGAGTGTACTTGTGCGCGTGGGGGAGGGCCGCAGAGGTCGGTTATCAATCGACACTGGCTCAGCAGTTCCTGCGCTTGCGCAGCGATCTGCCGGTCCTTGTCAGCCAACACCTCCTCAACGGCGGCAAGCGGGACGCTGACGTCGACGGGAACAGCCGACTCTCGCGCCTCTTTAGCTGCAGCCTTGCTGCGGGTTAGGGCGGGGGAAACACTGGCGGAATCTGCAATCTTAGTGTTTACAGGAGCTTTATTTGGTGTGTGTAGGCACGACAATTCTGCTTTTTCTGAAAAGAAAAGGCTAACAAGTAGGTCCTACAGAAGAGGGGGAATGCCCTACGGCCTAGCGTGCGCCGTAGTTGCAGTGGCGCGGCACCTAAAGGAGGTGCAGAGGAAGAAGTGACCTACAGTACGCGGGGTGGTCCGACGTGAACGGGGCCCTGGCACTGATCAACCCTAACACAGATAGAGATAGTCTCGCTAAGTTTGTAACCGAAGTTCCGGGTTACTGTGAGTCAGTGACTCTTACGACAATTGAGCTTCTCCGCGAGCTACGCGGCTTTTCGATGAAAGGGAGCAAGCTCAACCTTCCGCCGATCCACCGAGCGCTACTGGCGCTTCGAAAGGGAACTCTCTGTAGAGCAGAGCGGTCAGCGAGGCCTAAACCCCAATAGCTACCGTTGCACCGGCCATCACCGGCTGAGAGCTCCTTCCGCTGCGACGGCAGGAGCGGGTCTATGGACCCGCGCACGCGCACCTGCACATTTGAAGGAGGAAGATATCCTCGACTGGGGGCGAAGTACTAGCGCGCGAGGGGCTTCACCTGCTGGCATGACGGTTTGGGTAGAAAATTTCATAGCTTTATCGTGCTGCTTGACTTTGTGCATTTTCCCTTTTTTATGATTTTTTTTTAATATTAAAATAAAAGAAAGATTTAAGGATAGTGAGAGGGACAGTGAGAGAAATGGAAAACGAACAGCCTAGGTGACTGGCCGGTGGTTTCAGCAAGAGTCTCCGCTACTGTGGTGATGGCCTCGCATGGTTTTCGTTACTAAAACTGGGGGCGTTTGTTTTCGCGTTGTTGACGTGCAATGGCTTCCATGGCTTCCTGAGCTTCAGGATCCACCTTCCTCCTACCAGACCGGAACTCTTCCTTCACCCATAGGTCTATAATGTCTACTAGGTCGTCCCATTGAGATGGCGAGAAGATGGGGTGTGAATTGATGAAGGCTAACTCTTTCTTCGTGAGCGCTTCCATCAACATGTCACGGTATCTGTATGTGCGAAGGGGGATCGGTCGATGAGGGAGAGGAGGTATAGGCTGGTCTGGGAGGGTAAAGGGGTATGGTTGATCTGCGTAGGGGTATGACCCATTCTTCAGTGACGCGGCAATGTTCTTGAGGGTGACCTGCACGTTACTCACTCCAGGGAATGGTAAGTACAGCCTCCTCTTCTTCGTTGGCTTCTCAGCTTGCGAGGAATCAGGAGGCGCTGTAGCGCCCTTGCTTGCGGCTGGAGGGGGGCAGCCCAGGCGGCACATCATCAGTTTCCATTGGCGCCGCCTCCTGCATTGCTGCAGGGGGCGGAGCGGCGGTTGTTTGCGTGGCCGCATCGACCCCCACCGGTCGACTCACGGGAGGGGGGGCGGGGGGGCGGCGGCGGCGGCGGGAACTGGCGGCTTCTTCTTGATAGCCCGCAGCTCATCGCGCAGCTGCTGGAGCTGGCGATGCAAAACTGCGAGCTCCTCCTTCAGTGGCTTGGAAGCCGGCCATAGCATGGTCGGTGGCGGCTTCAAGGCGGCGCGGCTCGCATCCCTCGCCGGAGCGGGAAGGCGGGGCGGCCGTCGTGGCGCTTGACGCCGACGCAGGGCGTTGTGCGGCGGGCAGACGGCGTGACTCTCTGAGGTAGCCGCAGCTACGTTAGCGGCGTGTGGCCTGCCGCAGTTCGCGCAGCTGCTGGCCACCCCACGGGGCTTCGTGCAACTGCGGGTGTCGTGAGCCGCCGCGCACTTCAAGCTCGCGACGGCGTTCTTACACCTGCGCGCAGTATGCCCCAACTGCTGGCAATTGTAGCACTGCAGGCTCTTCCTGTTCTGCTGCGTTTTTGGTTTTGGTTTTTTAGGGCGCAAAACTGCTATGGTCATTAGCGCCCAGTCCGTGACTTAGGAAACAGTAAAAAACCGAAATTGAAAACCAGCAGCAATGGGAACGAAAGTCATAAAATTGGAGAAACTAAAAGCAGAAGGAAGGCTTAAAAATCCACTACAGAAAGGGGTTGGTTGTCCCCAAAAAAAAGCTTCAAATGACTGACGTCATTTCACTGGCACTAATAAACTCGAGAACGCGATCGGCCGAGCGCGTGTCATCTGCTAAAATTGACGATATATCAGGCGACGGCTGTAGACGGGAGCGTAACGGATAAAAAAAGGGGCACTCAATTAAAAGGTGTCTTACCGTCCACAGCTGAGAGCAGTGGGGACAGAGTGGGGGAGGATCGCCGCTTAAAAGATTTTGATAGTTAAAAGACAGTGCCCTATCCAGAGTCTAGTTAAAATTACCTCCTCCCGACGACGCGTTCGGGAGGAAGAGGTCCAAGCACAAGGAAGAGCTTTCACATCCCGCAATTTATTATGGGGAAGTGTCGACCAATGTGCGTATCATAAAAGAACAACTCGACGACATAAAACGCTCCATACATTGGTGGAGGGAATCGACTGAATAGCTGGCCGAAGAAGAGAGACTGCAGCCTTGGCCGCTGTATCGGCCGCCTCATTCCCACAGATACCAGCGTGTCCTGGGAGCCAGAGGAACGCCACCGAAATGCCCCCCCATGTGGAGCAAGCACAGACAGTCCTGACAGACAGGTCACGGAGCAGGCAGACCTGGGGATGGAGCCAAGGCGGTGCTGTACCCCAAGTTGTCAAGAAAGTTTTAGGAAAGCGGAAGGAAAGAGAATGGAGCAGTTGACAGAAGCGGACTCCCGGTGGTAGTAGGGAGGAGGGGCGGCCTGCATACCCTACATCAAAGGAGGAGTCGAAAAAAATGTCATGGGCTGGATTAGCAGGCATGGAAGACAGATGGCTAGCATAACGACTCAGAAGGACTGCTCGCCGATTGGACCAGAGGGTGGACAGGGTAAAGAGCTTGGAGACTGAGGAGAGAGCTGAGAGAATCTGAGCAAATAACATACTGTATCCGCTGATGGCGGCGGATGTAGTGGACAGCCTGGAGAACAGCCTAAAGCTCCGCAGTATTAACCGAACACTGGTCGGGAAGCCGAAAGTGATTTGGGGTGTCGCCAACAATATAGGCACTCCCTACACCTAACGATGTTTTCGAGCCATCGGTGTAAATAAATGTGGCGTCTGTCATTTGTGCACATAGAGCAGCAAATGCCCGACGATAAACAAGTGAAGAGGTACCATCCTTGGGAAATCGACAAAGGTCACGGAGCAGGCAGACCTGGGGATGGAGCCAAGGCGGTGCTGTACCCCAAGTTGTCAAGAAAGTTTTAGGAAAGCGGAAGGAAAGAGAATGGAGCAGTTGACAGAAGCGGACTCCCGGTGGTAGTAGGGAGGAGGGGCGGCCTGCATACCCTACATCAAAGGAGGAGTCGAAAAAAATGTCATGGGCTGGATTAGCAGGCATGGAAGACAGATGGCTAGCATAACGACTCAGAAGGACTGCTCGCCGATTGGACAGCGGAGGTTCAGCAGTCTCAGCATAAAGGCTTTCCACAGGGCTGGTGTAAAAAGCTCCAGACACTAAGCGTAATCCACGGTGGTGGATAGAGTCGAGATGCCGAAGAATAGACGGCCGAGCAGAGGAGTAGACTATGCTTCCATAGTCCAATTTCGAGCGCACTACGGCGCGATAGAGGCGGAGAAGGACCACTCTGTCCGCTCCCCAGGAGGTACCATTAAGGACACGGAGGGTGTTAAGGGATTGCTGACAGCGAGCCGAAAGATAGGAAACGTGGGAGGACCAGCACAGTTTTCTGTCAAACATAAGACCCAAGAATTTAGCGACGTTTGAAAACGGAAGGTTGACAGGACCTAGATGTAAGGAGGGCGGAAGAAACTACTTACGTCGCCAAAAATTAACACAAACGGTCTTACTGGGAGAAAAACGGAAGCCGGTTTCGATGCTCCAAGAGTGGAGGCGATCGAGACATACTTGAAGACGTCGTTCAAGAAGGCTGGTCCATTGAGAGCTGTAGTAGATCGCAAAATCGTCCACAAAGAGGGAGCCCGAGACATCAGGAAGGAGACAATCCATAATTGGATTGATGGCAATGGCAAACAGTACAACACTCAGCACGGAGCCCTGGGGTACCCCGTTTTCTTGGGAGAAAGTACGGGAGAGAGTAGTGTTCACCCGAACCCTAAATGTGCGCTCTGCCATAAATTCGCGAAGAAAAAGGGGCAGCCGACCTCGAAAGCCCCAAGAGAACAGTGTGCGGAGGATGCCTGTCCTCCAACAGGTATCGTATGCTCTCTCCAGATCAAAAAATATTGCTACTGTTTGGCGTTTCCGGAGAAAATTGTTCATGATATAAGTGGAGAGAGCAACAAGATGGTCAACATGGTCAACTGCAGAACGATGCTTTCGGAATCCGCATTGGGCAGGTGTTAAAAGATTGCGAGACTCCAGCCACCAAGCTAAACGGCAATTCACCATACGCTCCAAAACCTTACATACACTACTCGTGAGAGAAATGGGGCGATAGCTAGAGGGGAGATGTTTGTCCTTTCCAGGTTTCGGAACAGGAACGATGATAGCTTCCCGCCATCGTCTGGGAAAAGTACTGTCGGTCCAAATTCGATTATAAAAGCGAAGGAGGTAACGCAGACTATGGGTTGATAAATGCAGCAATATTTGGACGTGGATACCATCTGGTCCTGGGGCGGAGGAGCGAGAAGAAGAGAATGCATGTTGGAGTTCCCGCATGGAGAAAACAGTATTGTAGCTTTCGCGATTTTGAGAGGAGAAAGCAAGAGGTCACACTTCCGCTGCACGTTTCTTCGGGAGAAACGCTGGCAGGTAATTTGAAGAGCTCGAAATCTAAGCAAAGTGCTGACCCAACGAGTTAGAAATTGCGACGGGGTCCACTAATGTGTCATGCGCGACAGTGAGCCCAGAGACCGGGGAGAAACTAGGCGCGCCTGAGAACCGTCGAAGCCGACTTCAAACTTCCGAGGAGGGAGTGAAGGTGTTAAATGAGCTAATAAAGAATTTCCAGCTTGCCTTCTTGCTATCGCGGATGACACGACGGCATCGCGCTCGGAACTGCTTATAGCGGATACAGTTGGCCAAAGTAGGATGGTGGCGGAAAACGCGGAGAGCACGTCGCCGCTCACGTATTGCATCACGGCATGCCTCGTTCCACCAAGGAACTGGGGGGCGCCGGGGCAATTCGGAGGTGTGTGGTATTGAACGTTCCGCAGCTGTAAGAATAACGTCGGTAATATGTGTGACCTCATTGTCGACGCTGGGAAAGTGACGGTCATCGAATGTCGCTAGAGACGAAAAAAGTGTCCAATCAGCTTGGGCAAACTTCCAGCGTCGCGGGCGCATGTATGGCAGTTGAGGCTGCAGTCTAAGGACACATGGAAAGTGGTCACTCGAGTGTGTATCATCAAGGGCGAACCATTCGAAGCGCCAAGCTAGCGGAACAGTACCGACCACAAGGTCCAAATGAGATAAATTTGTTGTGGAGGCAGACTAAAATGTAGGGACCCCAGTGTTGAGGCAAACTAGATCCGCTTGGTGGAAGACGTCTAGCAATAGTGAGCCACGTGGACAAGGATGTGGAGATCCCCAAAGCGGGTGGTGGGCATTAAAGTCCCCAACCAGCAAATACGGGGGTGGAAGCTGACCAAGAAGATGAAGGAGATCAGCTCGTACCATTGGTGTAGACGATGGAATGTATACAGTACAAAGACAGAACGTGTATCCGGAAAGGGAAAGACGGACAGCGACAGCTTGGAAGGAAGTGTTTAAATGGATTGGGTGATAATGCAGAGTTTCATGGAGAAGAATCATGAGTCCTCCATGTGCTGGAGTGCCTTCAACAGAGGGGAGATCATATCGGACGGACTGAGAATGAGGGAGAACAGAGCAGTCATGGGGACGCAGCTTTGTTTCCTGAAGACAGAAGATAACCGGCGAGTAGGATCGTAAGAGGATCGACAATTCATCCCGATTGGCTCGAATACCGCGGATATTCCAGTGGATAATGGACATAGGGTGAACAGAAAATGGAGGAATGTGACCAAGGTCGCTGTCAACTCAACGACTGCTCAGAGCTTGTGACCGACAGCATGGAATGGCATTCAGTCGAAGGCAGAAGATCCTGATCCATAGGTTGGTCAGGAGCAGCTCCTGCCACCAGCGATCGGCCGGTTGACCGGCCGCCAGCAGTGCGCCTCGGCGACACAGAAGACGGCCGAGGGCGATTTCCGGCAGGTGGTGCTGTAGATGGGACACGCCTTGGGGGAGAAGGAGAGGAACTGGGTTTCTTTGTAGCCTTCTTGGAAGTATGATGTTTAGATGAAGGAGGAACTGATGGTTTGGAAGTTGCGGTATGTAAAAACTCTTCACAAGTATGCTCTTTTTTCGAAGTCTTGGAGTCTTGACTTTTGGGCTCGAGATTTAGCAGAACCGGATGAAGGGTGAGCCATAGAGTGGGCAGGCGAAAGTGGTGAGGTTGAACGGGCGATCTTTGCGCTGGCCGATCTGACGACCGTGGCACTAAAGGTGAGGTCACAAGTCTGTATGGTCGCCTCCTTTGTTGGCCGAGGAGAAGCAAGGACAGTGCTGTATTTTCCTTTCTGAGGCACGGTGGGCTGTCGACTGGCGAATAATTTTCGAGCAGCAAAGGTCGACACCTTTTCCTTCACTGTAATTTCCTGGATGAGCTTTTCGTCCTTAAAAACGGGGCAATCTCGAGAGGAAGCAGCGTGGTCACCCACACAGTTGATGCAGCAAGGGAATGGAGGTGGACAAGCACCCTCATGGGCATCCTTGCCACACGTAACACATTTGGCCAGATTGGAACAGGACTGGCTGGTGTGATTGAACCGCTGACACCGATAGCAACGCGTAGGGTTTGGGACGTATGGGCGAACAGAAATTATCTCATAGCCTGCTTTGATTTTCGATGGGAGTTGAACTTTGTCAAATGTCAAGAAGACAGTGCAGGTTGGAATGATGTTCGTGTCAACCCTTTTCATAACCCTATGAACAGCCGTTACGCCCTGGTCAGACAGGTAGTGCTGAATTTCTTCGTCAGACAATCCATCAAGGGAGCATGTAATCGACTCCATGTGAGGAATTTAAAGTACGGTGCGGTTCCACCCGGACAGGGAAGGTCTGTAGTAGTGAGGTACGCAGCAATTTTTGTGGCTGGAGGGCACTGACTGTTTCTAACAACAGGGTGCCATTCCGTAATCTGGAACAAGACTTTACAGGACCTGCAATTGCGTCGACACCTTTCTGAATAGTGAAAGGGTTGACCATGGAGAAGTCGTGACCTTCGTCAGACCGAGAAACAACAAGGAACTATGGCAACGATGGAAGAACTGTCTGTGGCTGAGACTCGGTGAACTTACGCTTGTGAGCAGACATAGTGGAAGGTGAGGAAACCATTGCGGAAGAATCCCCCATGATTACCGGCGTCTCCGATGGCGCGCTCCTCCCTTGTGGGGGCCCTCTCTGAGGGCACTCCCGCCTTAGGTGATTGTTCACACTTCAGGTCACACCTCCCGACAAACGGACGGAGGGACCAATCTGCACTTTCAAAAGGTATCAGCTCGGGTAATCCTCCCTGGGCCTGGCCGTTACCAGGGGGTACGTACGTGTCCTACCTGTCTACCCGGGGCGGGGAATTACGCGTTACCCCGTCACCGGCTACGCATGGAAGTGCGTGGGTCGGCCTTCAGACACGCACAGGGAGGAAAAAAGAGAAAGGGAAAGGAAAGAAGAGGGGTCTCAAACGCCGCAGCGGAGAAAAGGGCAAAGAGAAGAGGGAAGGAAAAGAGAAGGACAGAGGAAGGACGAAGACTTACAAGTGTAGAAGGCAAGGAATTTGTAACAGTTTCGAGCGTCCGTCTCCGAACGTAGGCACAAACCATACTCCCACAGGGGGAGAAAGGGAAGGAAAGAGCCAGAGCTGAGGGGGGGGGGGGACGAGGATGGGGGACGGGGAAGGATACGGAAAGGGAGGGTATGCAGCACGGAAAGGAAGGAGGGCCACATTAGCTCAGGGTCCCGTGCTCGCTACGCACGTATCCACAAAAGAGTTGCGGACCCCCTGGGGGGGTTCTGCTGCGTGTGCTTGCGCTTTGGCTGCCGTTGGCGGCCGCTGGTGATCCCCATCACATGGATGAGGGCTTCCAGTGTGGCGGCAATCTGCTTCCCAGCATGGCGTTGCGTGCGCGGTGACAGTAGCGAAGTGCGTCGCAGCGAGTCGAGCAGCCAGGGGGCGCAGAAAGCTATGCGCAGAAAGCAACGTGTTTTCTCAGTTGTGCGCATGACGTCACGGTGGAAGCAGCTGTGCCAAACAGTACACAGTTCGAATTGTGTGTGATTGTTTTTCTTGTGTTGGTTTGTGTTTGAAGGAGTATTTTGATTGAGTTCTTTCTTCTGAGGTACTCAGTCAACAGCGGAAACATTCGGAATTCGGGAGTGTTAACGGTTTTTGCTGTAATTGATATTTGATTCGGAACTGAAATAGTTAGCGATAGTGGACAGCGTAATCAACATTGTGTTCGCCAGCTCTATAGTTTATGGTTCATCCTGTGAAATTCTTATTGGAGAATCTACAAGTGAGTGAGAAAATGGTTCAAATGGCTCTGAGCACTATGGGACTTAACATCTTAGGTCATCAGTCCCCTAGAACTTAGAACTACTTAAACCTAACTAACCGAAGGACATCACACAACACCCAGCCATCACGAGGCAGAGAAAATCCCTGACCCCGCCGGGAATCGAACCCGGGAACCCGGGCGTGGGGAGCGAGAACGCTACCGCACGACCACGAGATGCGGGCAGTGAGTGAGAAAATTGATTTTTACAATGCCAGGCTGTGCTGTAACGGGCTGTTTTTCCTACAACTGGAGCACAAAGGGAACTGACGTAATGTATCACAGTTTCCCACGTAATGAAACATTACAAACATTATGGTTGTCGAAATGTTGTAGGAAAGACAGTGTAAATGTTGCGCATGTAAGAATATGTTCTCGCCATTTCGCAGAAACAGATTACTTAAGGGATTTACAGTCTGAATTGCTTAATTTGTCCCGAAAAAGAATGCTCAAGCCAAATGCAGTTCCTTCGCGCAATTTGCCGTGCAGTAGTGCGACTGTCAATGTGTCATCCGCAACAGAAGACAGAACCAAACGGTATAAGAAACGAGAACTACATAAGAAATCTCTGGAAAAGCTATCACCAAATAAGAAACATCATAATAAGAGCACATGTACAGATGACAGTTTTTTTTTCAGACACAGATGAAGTTACTTTGATGAATACCATAGCGGCTTTAGAAAGAAGGAATGCTGTTCTTACAAACAAGTGTGTGCAACTTCGAGCTCTTAAGTAAATTCATTTCAATGCGATTAAATGAATAGTTTCTGATTTATTTGAGCCGAGGTTTCGAATTTCAAGTGTGTGTGTGTGTCAGTGTGGTTGTGATCTGACATTTTACCGATGTATGAAGCATAAGCTGCGAAAGAATATAACATCCTTTTTAACTATAATATTTTAGCAGCAGTAAAGCAGTTTAGACAACTCATTTCTGGTATAAACAAAATCTTCCGCCAAAAACTTTACGTAAACGCGCATGCTGTGTCGTCTGCTTGTGAGCGCTTGCTTCCACGCTGACGTCACTAGGCCAGCCAATGGCAGAGCAGAGCGCTTACTGCCCAACCTTGTTATTTAGTAACCTTGCGAGCAGCGGAATGGGCCCGCGGCCTTTGTGCTTCTTCCGCGCAACACCTTTGTTTGGAGAAGTCTATAATAGCTTATTACTATTGTTCCTTCTAATATGTGGTGTGTCCTCGTTAGAAAAAGTCTTTTGATTGGCTATGTTGCTCAGCACTGGAGCCTTGAGATGATTCGTGGATAGGCTTGATTAGTCAAGCCACAACAGGTCTTGCCACCTGGTGGTGTGTGACCAGTGTGGCCTATGTCCGAGCTCGCGAATCAGTGGATTGCTTGCTTGCTCGGTATTGTCATAGAAGTTCTTGACGGTTTCCTTGAATCGCCTTCGAAGTGGCAGAATGTCGGCGACGACGTGTAATTCCTCCGAGGGAAAATCTCGTGGTAGGTGGAGTGCCAGCTTGAGAGACCTATTTTGGATCGTCTGCAATCGGCGTAGATTTGTCTCTGCTGTGTTGCCCCATACAACCGCTGCATATTCCAGCAGGGGGCGAATTGTAGCCTGGTACAGCGTGAGACCTAAGTGGGCAGGAAGCGTTGATGTCGCGTTTAGCACAGGGTATAGCAGACGTAGTCTGCCCAGTGCTTTCCCCCTCACCTCTTCTATATGTTGGCGCCACGTTAGACGCTTGTCTATCGTGACGCCAAGGTATTTGATACTGGCACTCCACTCTACTGGACGTCCTCGGACTAATAAGCGTGTCAGTCCCGGTGGAATGTGTCGTCTTGCGATAAGGATGGCCTGCGACTTTTCAGCATTGTAGGAGAGTCGCCATTTGGCTGCCCATTGCGTCAGGTCTTCTGTGGCCGTTTGTAGTCGCCTTTGGAGGATGGCTGCACTTCTGCTGCGGCCGTAGACTGCGGTGTCGTCCGCGTACAGAGCGAGATTGATTGGCTCTGTACGCGGCAGGTCTGCTGTGTACAACGAATAGTGTGTCAGGCCTATGACCGAGCCTTGTGGTACACACGCGAGTATTCGACGCTCCGTGGAAATTCCACTGGCAGCCCGTACGTGAAACGTCCTATCCTGCAGATAACTCTGCAGGAGACTCATGTGCGGCGTCGGAACCCCCAGCACAAAAAGTTTGTACAGGAGGCCTTCGTGCCACACGGAGTCAAAGGCGCGAGACACGTCGAGCAGAAGAGCGCCGAAGTACTCACGTCGGTCAATGGCTCCGAATGCCTCTTCCGTTAAACGCAACAGTTGGTGAACCGTCGAGTGACCCTGCCGGAAGCCGAATTGCTCATTGGGCAAGATGCCCTCGTCTTCAATGAGCTGGTGGAGGCGCTGGATGTACAGTCTCTCGAACACTTTCGACAGGGCTGGCAGTAAGCTGATGGGGCGGTAGTTCTTCGCCAAGAGGATGTCTTTCCCTGGCTTGGGAAGCGCTACCACCTCAGCGTGTTCCCAGCAGCCTGGGTAGGTGCCGGTCAGCAGTATGCGGTTGAAGACGTTTGCCAGAACATCCGCTGCTGTGTCTGGCAGCTGCATCAGAAGAATGTTGGTAACCAGGTCAGGGCCTCCTGCCTTCTTGCTGTTGAGTGCGCAAAGTTGCACGGTGACCTCGTCTGCGCTGATCGGTGTAATGTCGTGGTCCTCATCCCTCGCTGCCATGAAGACAGGGAGGCGCTCCATGACGAGCTGAATGTGGTCTGCGTCCACTGGGTTTTCGATCGGCACGAAGTTAGCGGCGAAAGCGTCTGCCAAGGCATTTGCCTTCGCATTCGGCTCGCTAACGTAGTCCGCGCCAACCTGCAAGGGTGGTATCTTCAGTGAGCGGCGCAGGAAACCTTTCACTACCCTCCAGGTGGTGCCATCTTCGATATTTAATTGCGCGATTTTGTCTGTCCACTGTTGTTGCCTGTGTGCATCCACAGCCGCTTTGATATGATGCCTCATCCTGTTTAGCGTCCTTTTACTAGCCGGATTTCGCGTCCGTATCCACTCCCGCTGCAGCCGGTTCTTGGACGTAATTTCGTCCAGAAGATGATGTGGAAGTTGGGCTTCTTACGGCTAGCAGAGTACGTGTAGTACAGAAGTCCTAGCTGAGGCGCTTCGTTAGTTAATTTAATGTACAGGTCGGTGGTCTTCACACGGATCTTATATAGTTCGTTCCCGCACACACACGCACACTGTAATTGTTTTCCCCAGCACTTTGTTCAACACAAGTTCTAGGTTACGAAACTCGTCGTTGTACTGCAGCACCACAGGTGGCGGAGCACACTGCGAGGTGGTGACTGGCGGCATTTCTTCATCGCCCTCGTCCTCCTAGAGGGCGTTGAATTGATTTGCCGTCGCCACCGGCTTTTGCGACGTCGTGGTCGCTGGTCTGGCAGTCTTTGTCGCGGCTACAAAGCCATCTGCGTCGACCGTATTAGCGCGAGTTGCACGTACCCGACCTCGCGACTTAGCGGTCTGTACTATAGTGCTGCCCTTCAGTTTCCTGAACTTGTGCACTTCACTCATACCTTCATTAGATGGAGCACGTTTGCGGGAGGTAGACGCTGCTGCTGGAGCCGCTGTTTCTTCTTCCATTGGCTCCACAGCTGCCAGTGCTGCATCTGATGAGGTGGCGGGTTGCAGCATCAAGGCCACAAGAAATTGTAGAGCATCCTTGCTGCGCTGTTGATTGGAGTCGCCTGGTGGCTGCTCCTGTTGTGTGTCGGTCGTAGCACACTAATTCCGTATCGCGCGCGAGAGTGTCGAGCGATACACTATTACGCCGGTCACTTGCGACTGCGTCGCCACTTTGAGGAGGAGTACTACCAGAGGGGCACGGTTGCACCTCTGGCGTACTCAACTCTACTCCGTTAGCGTGCAGGGACGCGGCCCTGTGCGCAGAAGCGACGCGAGTTGCATCAGCTTGCGGCGCTGCGGAGCGCTCGGCGCGTGCGTCCAACACACGCGGCATCGCTGACTCGAGAGCCGCGTGGAATGGGCCCGCGCGCCCCGTGCTGCACTTATATGCCCTCGGTGCGCGTGGTGGGGGAATTTATATAGAGATGGGGCGCCTCCACGCCCGCACCAACGTGGTGGCCAAACCAAAAGTTCTACTGTCACCTCCGTAAACATGTTAGTTGTCTAGTAAGTGGATCACAGGATGCTGGGCTGTGATGTTGTCAGTGCGTCTGGGTAAGGCTACGCAGTAACACGGTCCATCAGGTGATAGATAGTGGACGAAACGCAAGTGAGGGTAGCGATTTGAAGAGCAGAGGAAAAAAAGTGCCATGGCTCGTGACGTGGGAAAAAAACCTCTGTGACAGTGGGATGGGTAGTAAGAGCAGTAGTGGCTTACTAGCTGCGATAGTTCATGCAAGGTTGGATTTGTTAGTATAGGTATCATGCATCATTACCATGACAAGCGATGGCGATGTGTCCCAGTTGCTGCTGCTGCTGCATTCCTGGAACAATCAAGATCGTTATACAGTAGTGGGAGATCGGCCATAGGTCATCTCACTGTGTGGGGGATATGTGGATCTTGTTTGCATGCAGTGTAAGGTACGGCTTCCCTGTGTGGTGGCAGTTATTCGGCAGTGTATTCCAGCTGGATATCCAGTAATGGCGTCTTATTAACAGGGGCTCGCCTGTGCCGTTATGTTCGCGTATGCTTGGCCATAGATGTTATGTCCTTACAAGTATGTCTTTTGGTCTTTTATGTTTCCATCCATGGTTGTGGTCGTAGTTCCCCAGATTCAGAATAAACGGGTTCTGCGAATGTCTGGAGTTTCTGTATAGCCTTGTGGTGAGTTTGCGGATTACCTCCGTGAGAGTCTCAAGTCGGTATTCCCGGTGAAGGTCCGTGATGCGTGTGTATCGTGGAGCATTGCTTATGATTTTGAGTACTTTGTTTTGTATGAGCTGCAGACGGCGCAGGCGTGTAGGCGCAGCGTATCCCCAGACAGGAGCTGCGTACGTCATCAGGGGTCGGATAAGTGTCATGTACATGGACCTCGACACCCTTCTGTTCAGTGTGCTACGTCTGTTGAGCATAGGATAGAGCTGTTTGAGCCTCGCGCTAGCTCGGTTGGTCATGTGTTGTATGTGATCCCCCCAGAGTAATTTCCGGTCCATCCAGACACCAAGGTATTTGACTTTCTCACGGGAACGTATTGGACGTGCATGTAGAGTTATTGGTCTGCAGTAGCAGTGTTTGCGCAGTTGCTTCGGTCTTCTAGCGAACAGAACGGCTTCGCACTTGTCGACGTTTACGTCACGCCTACAGACTGCACTCAGAGTGGCCGAGCCTTGGTTGGAGAAATGGCGTGTTAGAGTAATGTTTGATGGTTTCCAATCTTGCGCAAGGATGACTGTGTCATCCGCGTAGATTGCCATCATTGTTGTGGTGTGTGGTTGGGAGATCGTTTATGTAGAGGTTAAACAGTATGGGCCCTAGGATGCTTCCCTGGGGTACTGCCGCGTGTATACCGTGTTGTGTTGATTGTTTTCCCTGCACGTCAGTGTTGAAACTCCTGTCTGTGAGGTATGAGTGCATTAGACGCAGCAGCCCATCAGGGAATCCCGCGTCGCTGAGTTTGCGGATGAGGCCCTTGTGCCATAGACGGTCGAAAGCCTTTTCGATGTCCAGGAACACTGCTCCTGTAGCTTTGTTTATGTTGAAGCCATGTGTTATATGTTCAACGACCCGTAGGAGTTGTGTTGTGGAGTGGTGATTCCTGAAGCCGAATTGCTCCGGTCTCAGGATGTCATCTGTTATGCAGTGCCTAGTGATGCGTTTGAGAATCACCTTCTCAACAATCTTACTGAGCGAACTCAGAAGGCTGATGGGTCGGTAATTTTGTGGGAGGCTGTGGTCTTTCCCCGGCTTCCTGAACATCAGGACCTTGGCCGTCTTCCAAAAGGCGAGGAAGTGTTGGTGTTTTAGTATGGCATTCGTTATGTGTGTTAGGTACTCAGTTGCTTTATCCGTGAACTCCTGGAAGACACGGTTTTGAATGCCATCATGACCAGGGGCTTTCCTAGCAGCGGAATGCATTATAGCCCAGGAGACTTCGGCTGTGCTAGCATGTCGAATGTCGTCGCGCGATGGTTGGGCTAGAATGCGTGTAACCTCTTGGTCAGTAGCAAGTATGAACACTGGATCTGATGGTACCAGGTTCGGTGTGAATGACGCTGCGAGTGTTCGAGCCATTAGTTCTGCTTTCTCTTCCGCCGAGTATGCAAGTCCGTCAGGCCCTTGAAGCGTTGGGGTGTATATTTTCTCCCTGGTGAAGTGTTGGGCTAGCTGCCACACGCCAGGTCGTGCGGTGTCCAGCCCTTCGAGTTTTTGATTCCACTGTTGTGTTCTATGTGTTTGTATTTTATCGTGTATGATGCCCTGTAGTCTGTTAATGTGCCGTTTGAAGTACGGACGCATGGTGCGCTGCCATTGTCTCCTGAGGCGATTCCTCATTGAGATTAGGCCCAGGATTTCCTGGGTCAGGGCCACACTGCGTTGTTGTGAGGTGCGAACAGGTATGGTGCCTACCATTGCGTCCCGGACGGCGTTAGTGAGGGTTTCTACTGCCTCGTCAATTTGTATTGTTTCATTAATTTCGTGTATGGGTGGGATGTGGCTATCGAGCATTTCCTTGAACAATGTCCAATTCGCACGCCCGTAGTCCAACATCTTGCATTGTTCCGTGTGCTGCAGTGTTTCCTCAATGTATAGTATTACAGGTTGGTGGTTTGAGGGCAGATCGTTTTCAACGGCAACGTTGAGTGTCGCTGTAATGCCCTTGATGAGGGCCATGTCTATCACGTCTGGCCTGTGTCCCCTCTGATAGGGAATGTGTGTCAGTTCAGTCGGCGCTAGTATAATGCAGTTTCTACCTAGCGAATGTTCGTACAGTTTTTTGCCGTTGGGATTTCGTATGCGTGAATTCCATTCTGGGTGTTTTGCGTTCAGATCTCCAGCGACTATTACTCGCGGTGAAATGTTGAGTAATGTGCTGATATCGCGTGTTGAGATGCCTACAGGGCTGTTGTATACCGATATCAGTGTGGTGTAGGCTCCGTTGAACTTGACTCTGACGGCCGTAGCCTCGATTTTTTCCAGTTCAGGGAGCTCTATGTTTGTGTGCTCAATGTCTTTGTGTATGACGATTGCAGTTCCACCTGCCACGGCGTCGCTCGGTCGGTCGGTACGATAGACACAATAGCCAGGACAGTTTAATTGTTTGTGCGGTTTAAGTTTAGTCTCGCTCAGTAGCGCGACAAGGATTCCCTTGCGCTCCATGAATGCGGCAAATTCTGCCCTTTTGTTGTGGATCGAGTCTGCATTCCAGAACAGGATCCGTGATAGTGTATGCGGGTCTGCGTTATGGGCCGGGTGTGGTATATTATTCATGTAAGAGTGTGAAAGAGTGTTGTGATGGCAGTGTGTATGACAGCCCAGTATTGCCCGGGTTCGGCGCTCATGAGCTGGGTGATGAGTGTAGTGACGGCCGTCAGCACCTTGGTAAGGATTTGAACGGTCGTGTGTCGGGGTAATAGTGTTTCCAGTATTCCCCCAGGTAGTGTGTTGGTGTTGGGTGTGGCAGCCTGAGGTGCTGTTGTGGAGTTAGCAGCCGCTTGTGCGGGTATTGGTGTGTTGCTAGGAGCGGCATTTGTGCTTTGTGGCAGAGGTTGTGGCGCCTGTGTTACTTCTGTGGTGAGGGGGATGGTAGTGTGAGTTACAGTCTCGGTGTCTTGTTGACTGTTTTCCTGTGTGTTGCTGTTCCGTTGTCGCTGTGTGGCCTGTTGTGATTTCGTGTTCCCCGCCTGTGTTTGCGTGTACGTCTATTCCTCCTCTGGGCTTGGGGTTTGGGGGGTTCTTGTGTGGGTGTGTTTCCCTGTATATGGTGCGCTTCTTCGCAGCACGTGATTTCCGGGAGTGGGGTCATGTTGTTTGGGGGCATAGGTATTGGTACCGATGCTTGCTGGGTTTCAGGTGTTGCCTGTGGTGGTTGTGTGGCTGTTGCAGCGGTTGTTTCACGTGTGTGTGTAGGGCGCTGAGGTTCCACAGCCTGTGCCGTTCCGCCAGGGCGTGCAACCGTGGCAAAGATTACGCCGTTCCTTACTGGGTTCGGCGCTGGCCTTGGACGTGGTATGTCGTACAGTACCCTACGTTTGTCTTGTTTTCGCTTCAGCGCCTGTTTGCATGAGTTGCACTGTCTGAAGTTTGCCGCATGGGGCCCACTGCAGTTGGCACAGCGTCGCTGGTTTGGTTGTGTTTGTATGCAAGTTTTGGATCTGTGGTTGCCAGCTCATCCGCGGCAGCGAGTTGCCAGGCCGCAGCGGAGGGCCGAGTGGCCGAACCGCTGGCAGTTGTTGCATTGTTGGGGGACGTTGGGTGGTTCGTAAAGTTCTACACGTACATCCATCCGCAGAAAGCTCTTTATCTGCAGGATGGCGCGGGAATCAGCCGAGTCGGCTAACTCAACCATGTAGTGTGGTAACGGTGCGTGTGTACGGAATCCTGTCATCCGGGAGGCACTTTTATAGTAGAATCCCAGATAAAGGGCCGCATGTACTGTCTCGTTGGGGGTGCTGGGGTCCACTCCGTTGATCACGTACTGCTGGGTTCTCTCGTCCAGCGTTCTGTACGTGTAATGTTCGATCTTCCGATTTTTGAGGAAGGTCAGAAGATCTTTATATTCATTGTCTGTGGCAACGTACAGTGAGGCCCTATCCCCCAAGCACTTTGCATGTAATGTGCTGTTTATGTGCCTCTCCGCGAATGCAGTGTTAAGGGCACTAAGGTTCCCGTAGTTTTGTATAACAACTGGGGGGAAACCAGTCTTGTGTTGTGTGGGCACTGCTGTGGCTTTGTGTGCTTTGTTGTTGTTCGCCACAGCTGTGTTTGCGTTTTGTTTTGTGTGAATGTTGCTAGCCTGAGATGAGCTAGTGGGTGTAGGCAACAGCGCCTTTCGGTTGCCTAGCGAGTTTGGTTGCTCGCTTGTTTGTGCTGGTGTTTTTTTGGGTCTGCGTTTTGGGCCCTCCACCTGCCAGGGCTCTGTGTAGTGGTTTTCTGTATCCACATCCACCGTCACTGCCTCGGTCTCCTGAGGCTGCGGCGCCGGTGGGAGAATGGTACAGGACTGTCCAGTGAGAGGTGAGTGTAACGTGATGTTGAGTGTAGTTGTCTTGGTGGGAGAGACGTCCGCCCCGAAAAGTTCGGTGATTAGCCGGCGCGACTCGAGCTGCTTTTGCGCTTTCGCGCCAAGCTGTCGAGCGTCGCCAGCCGCTCCCTTGCCTTCGGTAGCGGGTGGGGCGCGAGTTTCGGCGGGTGCAGTCGATCCTCGCGCCTCTTGTGTTGCAGTCTTGCTGCAGGTGATAGCAGGGGAAGAGCTAGTAGCTTCCGCCATCTCGCACTTAGGATTATTTATTGGGTGGGAAGGGGGAAACGACAATTTTACTTTTCTCGAAAGGCGAGAGAAGTGTTACTTGTTCCCTATGGAAGTGGGTGGTCCCTACTTTACGCTAACATGCGCTGTTAGTGCAAGCGCGGCACCTAAAGGAGGTGCGGAAGAAGAATGGCCTGCAGCACGCGGGCTTGGTCCCGTGAAGGAGCCCTGGTACTGCCTCAGAGTCCCTAAAAGAACGTGAGAATCACGTTGGGGGCGTTGGGTAACCGGAGGCTACCGGGAGCTACGAGCCGAAGCTCTTTCGCGGCAGTCCGCGACTGGTTGCGCGGCTTTGCGTCGAAGGGGAGCAGGCTCAGTCCTTCGGCACTCGGCCGGTTGCCGCTGGGCGGCTGCGCCGGGAACGGCTGATGCGCACTCCCCGGGCGCTGCCGGGCGACTGGCTGCGGAGCGCTGGTAGCGGCCGGCTGGCGCGCGGCCGGCTGGAGGGGGTAGCGGGCGAGCTACGGCTGCTGGCGGTCGGCGGCTGCGCTGCGAGGTCCTCTCCGCTCGGCGTCCACGCGACGACTCGTGGTGGGGAGAGGTTGTTTTTTTTTTTTTTTTTTTTTTTGCACTTTTCATTTCCTCCTCTGATGGAGGAGGGCGGGCTGTTTGAGGGCATGCTGGCGTCGTGGGGGGAGGGCGGGCCAGAGTCTATATAGGGGGGCGGCGCGTGCGCCGGGCGCGTCGCCATTCCGAGTCGTGCGCGCGAGGTGAGCGGAGGTTGTTGTTACAGCGCTCGCATGCTAAGTGTGTTACGACTGGGAAGATTTCAGATTGCCGCTCTCTCTCGAGCAGGCTTCTTTCTGGCTTGGAGCTCGTTTACTTGGTCGCTGCTAAATCAGGATTATGCCTCCGGGCTAGCCGGACGCTAGGGCGTTAGTTAGGGAATTTGGAGTAATAGGGCCCCATTCAAGTTGGGTAAACCTGCGCACTCCGAGGCAAAGGCAGATTTTCTTTACTTCTGTTAGAAGAAAAAACCTTAGTTAATAGGGCAAACCCAGCACTTCCGCCATGGAGTCCCACGGGACTCCCATGGCCGATGGGGAAACAACCCCCCAATCACTCATATCGCTACCATCCACATCATCCACATAACATGAGCAAAACCCAGAAAAGACACTCACAACACAAACATGGTACCGGCTACCAACTCAGTATCAGGAAAGCGAAAGGCTACCAATGAAAACCAGTCGATGACTCGGTCCTCCAGCAACAAAAAGAAAACTCAGGACAAAACAGAAGACATCACTCCTAACACTGAAGTTGAAAACGACGAACGAATGGAGTACGAAGTTCCCGTCTCCAACAAATTTGAAGCCCTTCCCGACAACGACGAGGGTAACTCCCGCGCAGGCGAAAAGCAACAATCCACACAGACAAAGCCTTTGCGCATCCCGCCAATCGTAGTCAAGGACACTTCCCACTACATGGACATAGTAAAAGCACTCCGAAACAAACTCAAAGGGGATCTCAAAACCAAAAGTCAAAGTGACAATCACTTACCAATTTTCACACCCAGATGACTTCCTAGTCTTCAAGGAATATCTGAAAGAAAATAATGTACAATACCACACTCACGACATGCACGTCTTCAAACCATTGAAGGTAGTAATTAAACGACTGTTACCAACCATGGAGCCCGAAGTCATCCAAGAGGCCCTCCTAGACCATAACTTACCAGTCACTTAAGTCGCACACGACATCAATTGATGAAAATACTCAGAAAAAAGCAACGCTACGCCACGCCACATCCAGGTCACACTCGAGAATACTGAAGAGGCAAAGCGAATATACGATCTTAAGGCCATGTTCCACATGCAGGTGACAGTCGAAACCTACAGAGCCCCACAGGGCCTAACCCAATGTCCGCTGTTTCCGCAAAATTACAGGCCAATCTCACTGTTAATCTTCTTAGGAAAGATATTAGAAAAACTAATCCAAGCAGAACTAAAGAAATTCCTCAAGGACAACAGTATAATCTCGCAGAACAATTCGGATTCCGCGAACAACATAGCACAATCCATCAGGTGACCAGACTTGTCGAACATATATGTCAAGCCAGAAACGTAAGACACAGCACTGGAGCGGTCCTGCTCGACATAGAAAAGGCGTTCGACAGAGTTTGGCACTATGGACTCATCTTCAAACTTCATCAACACAACTGCCCAACCCACCTCATCCACACAATAGCATCATTCCTCCGCAACAGGACGTTCTATGTTCACGTCTCATAAGCGTCTAGCAACACCAGACCATTAGAGGCTGGGGTGCCACAAGGATCAGTCCTGGGGCCAATTCTCTACTCAATTTATACAAACGATATCCCAAAACAGCTAGGAGGACAACTATCCCTATTTGCAGATGATACCGCAGTATACCGCAGCAGTTCAAATCTCCAGTACATAGTCAGAAAAATAGAGCAGCATCTCCAAACCATCCAGCAATGGGCAAACAAATGGAAAATCACAATCAATGCTGAGAAGACTCAGGCCACACTTTTTACTTATAAAATAATTCCACCCAATCTCCACATCAGATTCAACGACAAGAACCTACCATGGGCAGACTCAGTAAAATATCTCGGCATCAAACTGGAAAAAAGAATGACATTTCGTGACCACATTACAGACATATGCAAAAAGGCCATGGGAACGATCTTCAGACTTTACCCAATCATAAAAGGTAACAGAATTGACATGAAAGCAAAAAAGAAAATTTTCAGAACCATCATTGCACCAGCAATCTCCTACGGCTCTCAAACAGCGAGGAGGAAGAAGAACAGACCAGCAGTGTAAGACAAGGTCGTGCTCCACCGCCAATAGTGTTGGAGTACGATAAAGACTACCGCAGCCTGCTAATCACACTGAACGCAGTGCTCGGAAGAAACAATTATCGTGTGTGTGTGTGTGTGTGTGTGTGTGTGTGTGTGTGTGTGTGTGTGGCGATTCAGTGTATAAAGTGCGTGTGCAGACAACCGAACTGTACAACAAGCTACACAACACTGAAAGAAGCCAAGGACTGCGATTCTATAACTTTGCAGCCACCAGGAAGCGTCCTTCCAAGGTCGTATTCAAGAAACTACACATGAAATACTCTTCCGACCACATTAAAGAAGACCTCGAGGAGCTAGGTTACATTGTTCACTCTGTCGTGAAAATGAGGGACCCGAAAACAAATTGTCGCGGCCCTCTAGTGCTAATCACAGTGGACAACACGGAGAAAACCCATGAGTTATACACCTTAAAAATGCTAGGCGCGTGTGAAATCACCGTCGAGAACTTACGCAGTAGCGGAGGACATGCGCAGTGCTTCAGGTGCCTTCAGGCAGGACACGTGGAACGACACTGCGGTATGATTGCATACGATGTGCGGAGCCTCATGCCACGAATGCGTGTGACAAGGCCGGCGAACCGTACAAAGACTTTCCGGCGAAGTGTAAGCTGTGTGGTGGACCGCATGTTGCTACATATCGCGGCTGCCCACGGCACAAGGAGTTTCAAGCCCGTCTCCGCACAGCACAGGCGAAAAACAAAGTGACTGTTTCGGCGGGACCGGAAGCCGCCATTTTGTCGACAGCAGCAATGGCGGACAGCACGCCGACCGCCATGACGGAAGCGGCCGCTGCTGCACTACACAAGCCGACCGCCACGACGCCGTCGGCAGCTTGAGTGCCTATGAGCCCTGGCGTCGATGGAGCAGCGCATGTTCGCGATGGAGAAGTTCATGTCAGTAGTCGTGAACATGATTGGCGAGTTCCCAGCCAAGATGACGGCCGCACTACAGCAGGCAATCCAGTTGAACTCATCCCAGCAACATGGCCCGACAAATTAAAGTGTGCCTATGGAGCGCCCGCGGCCTCCGCGAACAGGCCGCCGAATTTTGCGAACTCTTGAGACGCGAAAACATAGACGTCTGCCTCCTAACGGAAACTTTCCTCAAGCCAGGCGTCAGAGTAGGCGTTGCAAACTACACCTGCCACCGCAACGATCGGCTCACAAGAGGTGGGGGCACGGCAATTTACATTCGCCGCTCCCTCAAACACCACCAGGTCCACATTCCGCCGCTGGAGGCCATCGAAGCAACAGTCGTAGCTGTCGAGACCGCGCACCGCAAACTCACCCTCGGTGCTATCTACAAGCCGCCGAAGAAACAACTGGTACAAGACCTAAATAAGTTGCTATCGCTCCCAGGCAGACTCCTGCTTGGAGGCGAGTACTACTCCAAAAACCAAGTATGGCACTCGAGGGTGACAACTCCGAACGGAAGACACCTCCAACGACTCGTCGAGCGGCACAGCGCCGTTGTTGTCGCACCCCACGAGCCTCCAATTTTTCCGTCGAGAGGCGCGCCAGACATTATCGACGTCATGATAAACAAAGGCGTCCGACAAAATATCACCGCCAGTACAAGGACCTTATTAAACTCGGACCATGCACCGGTGATCTTCGAAATAGAATCTGAGCTAGCACCTCAAACACGGCGTGGACTACACCTGTGCGGCATAAACTGGGAGCGTTTCCGTGAAAACATCGTGGACGCACTGGAACGACTCCCAAGCACGGCCGAACACGGAGCAAGTGCCGCCTTAGAAGATCTGACACGCAGCTTAGTGGACGCTGTGACGGAAGCAACACCGGCCAGGCGAGAAGCAGACCAGCAGAGCTTCGAGCTGAATAGATTGCCACGACACCTGGAAGAAGCGATCAGCGCGAAAAACAGACTCGCCAGGGAATGGCAAAGAACGCGCAATCCGGCCATTAAACGGACGGTCAACAGGATGCGCCGCGAAATCAAAGCCGCGGCCGAAGAGCACCGGATCCAGGAGTGGGCGGCGAGAATTTCTTCATTAAACATCGAAGATGGTTCGGCCTGGCAGACAGTCAAGTGCTTTCTCCGCCGGACGATGAAAATCCCACCCCTCCAAGTCGGCGACGACTTCGTTAGCGAGCCAAACGCGAAGGCCAATGCCCTAGCCGACGCGTTCGCCGCTAACTTTACGCCGGTCAACGACCCCATCGACGCAGCACACGTACAACTCGTCAGGGAACGCCTACCGCGTTTCCTTAGAGAAAGGGACCCCGAGGAAAACATCACTCCCATTGCTCCCAACCAGGTGAAAGTAGCGCTGCGCCAACTTCAGGGCCGCAAAGCCGCCGGCCACGACCGCATCACTAACGCCCTCCTGAAGCAACTCCCGGACATGGCTGTCGAGAAAATCACGGAAATCTTCAACGAGGTGCTGAAGTCTGAAGAGTTCCCGAGCGCCCGGAAGCATGCCGAAGTCGTTGCGCTGCCCAAGCCCGGCAAGGACATCCGGCTGGCGAAAAACTACAGACCCATAAGCCTGCTGCCGACGCTCTCAAAACTCATCGAAAAACTGTATCTGACACGGCTGCTACGCCACGTCAATGCAGAGGGGCTCCTACCAGACGAACAACTTGGGTTCAGGAGTGAGCACTCGACGACTCAACAAGTGTTACGACTTGCGGAAGAGGCATTCGGAGACGTTGACCGACGCAAGTACTTCGGCGCTCTTATGCTCGACGTGTCACGCGCCTTTGACTCAGTGTGGCACGATGGCCTCCTGTATAAGTTAGTTACACCGGGGGTTCCGTATCACATCTGAGTCTCCTGCAGAGCTATCTACAGGACAGGACGTTTCACCTTAGGGCAGACAGTGGAATTTCCACGGAGCGCCGGATACTCGCGGGTGTACCACAAGGCTCGGTCGTCGACCCGATCCTCTATTCGCTGTACACGTCGGACCTTCCACGAGTAGAACCTGTCAAAAGGCTCTCTACGGCGAAGATACCGCCGCAGCAACCAAGTCCACACCCTGCAGCGGCGTCTACAGACGGCAACAACAGCCCTCGAGGAGCGGGCCACAACATGGCGCCTGGCCTACAACCCAAAAGAGCCAGGCACTAATCGTCGTGCTGCGCCCAGTTCCTCAAGGCGCGCCGCAGCTGACAGTCCGTGGAACGGCAGTGCCGTGGAGCAACAGCGCCAAATATCTTGGCGTCATGTTCGACAGTCGTCTCACGTGGGGCCAACACACAAAAGAGGTGAGGAGAAAAGCACTGGGACGGCTACGCCTCCTATACCCAGTCATCAACCCCACCTCTACCTTACAAGAAGAGCTAGGTTTCACGCTCTATAAGGCAACCGTCAGGCCGCTGTTTGACTACGCAGCGGTCGTATGGGGCAACGCAGCTGAGACTAACATCCGCCGTCTTCAAAGAGTGTAAAATAGAGCCTTGAGGGCGGTACTACACATCCCGCCGGACTTCAACACGGAGGAACTCCACGTCATCGCGGACGTCCCTAACACTCCGATAGCGGTTCCAGAGAGCTGCGCTAACTTTTTATGAAGAGACTGCGAACTTGCGCAACCCATTGGTGCGAGAACTCTGCCAACGACCACACTGGCGCGCAACACTGCGCTGGCCAGACTTACTTCGCCATCAGCAAGATTGAGCCGAACTAAAGACTTTCTCAAAACAGTGTTGAATGTGCAGAACAGGATATAGACAATAAATAAAGACTTCCCTAGATGTAAGATATAGACGTTAGAAGGAACAGCGCCAATGGCGCTACAGACTTCTGTAACAGCATGGAGACGCAGAGCACTGCGTCCCACGACATTGCACATATTGCCAGGCGCGTAGTAGCGAAGTTGTCGTGTTAGGGAGAGGACGCAGACTGCGCCCTAGGCGCAAGACTCAAGTTTCACACGGAATTTGCAGTCTCCCCTCCACAACGGCCAAAGGGCGGTCACGTGATTCCACCTCCATGAGGCGGGGCGTACTGCCAGTGCTCCTGGTTTTACTTGAGTGTACTATGTTGAGCACACCATCGCAGGTGTTCCTGTCTGTGATGCAGCGTCAAGGGTAACGTCGTCGAACTGTTAGTGCAGATGGTTGTACTAACTTGTATAGGCGTTTACTAAACTTCGAAAATGTATTGTTGAAGGGCAGTGGCAAGAATTCGTGCTTCAAAGCCCACATTCTTTTGGGCTAGTTGCTTTGTTAAATGTAATCTGTCCAGAAGAAATTAGTTATTAAAGCGCACTTCCGAATTTCGCTATTTGAATTTCACGAAGTGTCCACCAATATTTTTCGTTTCTTTAAATAAATATAAGTGTGTACTAGAAACATACTTCTGTGCAATGTTATTCAAAAGAACAAGTTTCAGAAACTAATAACACACACATTTTGGATATGCAATAGATACATAAGGTAATTCATAATAATGGCAACAGAGTTTGTCATGGCAGCAAATATATGTGGTTATTGCACAATGCTTTAAAACCATTCAGCAGTTTGCTGAGGACGACTGTATGGAAAATATTGACAGTTTAATAATTATTGTATCCTATTTGAGCAGCAAATGGACAAAATGTTGGAAACTTATTCTTCAGCCGACTGTAAAACTCCGAAAAGTCATATCCCATGTATTGCCAAACTATGCAATAAATGTTATATCAGCCTAAGACATGGATATATTATGAACATAATGTTTGAAGTATGCAGAATAAAATCTCACAAGAACAACAGCAGACAGCAACTTTAATAAAGAAACGAACAATGAACTGTTTGCATCTGCTAAATGGTTATGTACAAAGAAATAGCCAACTCTTAACAGCACGTTAAAGTGGAAATTTCACGAACTTAAGCGTTTTTAATTGCCGTACACGAAATTAAAGCCGACTCCTTCGGCAATTTTGTCACAGACATTTTATTTTGATCAATAAAAACATCACAGTAGAAACTCATGTTCGCTACAACCGAAAGTTAATAAGAAAAATATTTATTTTGAGAAACAAAATGGAAAAAGAGTGCAAACTTTTGTTAAGTCACTTAATCTCCTAGGCTCTTTTTGGGCTGTACGTTTTTAAACAACTCTTAGTAAAAACCTGAAAAGAATCTGTGCAATCTGGCTGTAGTGCACTTTGCTGGTTTTGCTTACGGACACAAAGCAGGCGAAAGTGTTTGTTTTCTGGCGGAAAAGGTAACATAGTACACTCAAGTAAAACCAGGAGCACTGGCAGTCACACCCCGCCTCGTGGAGGTGGAATCACGTGACCGGCGTGTGGCCGTTGTGGAGGGGAGACTGCAAATTCCGTGTGAAACTTGAGTCTTGCTGCTGCCGGCCGCTCTCCGCTGCCAGTCGCCGCAGTACTGCGGGAGGGTGCGCACTGATCCGCTGCCGCCCCCCCGGTAGCTCCTGGTCCGTCAGACCCAATGCGTTAACTCGAGAAAAGCAAATTGTCCACGTGTTAGCTCTGGCTACACACTCGGAAAAGCGAAATTGTGGAAGTTAGGACGAATGTAGGATATAGGCGAGACATCTGGACAGCCAGAGTTAGGATATGTTAGATAGGGAATCTGGCGAGCCAGGGCCCTGACTGCGGTCAGACGAGCCCGCGTTCGTCGAGGCAAAGGCGCAGAATAGGGTGCAGGCCTATTTCCCCGCGATCAGGTACAGTTAGGTGAGCAATCCCCCCTTTCATCCAGCTACATGTCTCTACACTAACGACATGTCTTCCAAAACCAAGAAACTCAAAGCCAAGGGCGCAAAACCTCCGGCGCCAACCACCCAAGCCGAAATCATCGGCGATACCAACGTCCGCCCTAATGGAAGGGACGAAGCCGATGACTATGCAGCCCCACCCATTCTTTCACCCATACCGGGTGTAAGAAGAGCATCTTACGTAGAAGTTGCCAGCAGTGGCACATCCCTCTCACTGGAAGACATGCCTCCATTGTCTCCCATGAGAAATCCAACCGCACCCCCACAATCAGAGAACTTTAATAACAGCCCACCTACACCACCCAGGTCAAAACCATCTCCAACCGCCAGCAAGGATCCCACTAGCGTAATGCTCTACGATCTCCCAAAAGGCACCTCCAGAAACAAAGTAGCCTCCGAGATGAAAAAGACGGCTCTGGGTGGTGAAAAAACCGACGTCATCATGACGAGAAAAGGCGAGGCAATTATAAAAAGTCCTCGCGCGGACCTAAAGGAATACCTGGAGCAAAGATTCCTGATAAACAATTTCCCAGGGGCCCACTTAAAACTTCTGCCTCCACGCAGACCGAGCCAACCTAGACCACCCAGGGAACCAAGGTCCCCAATTCTAACTGTTGTCATCAAAAACGTCGAAGACGATGTCTCTGGGGCTGAGGAGCTGAAACATCACGGCGACCAGAGCCATCACGGCGACCAGAGCCATTACGGCGACCAGAGCCATCACGGCGACCAGAGCCATCACGGCGACCAGAGCCATCACGGCGACCAGAGCCATCACGGCGACCAGAGCCATCACGGCGACCAGAGCCATCACGGCGACCAGAGCCATCGCGGCGACCAGAGCCATCGGCCGAAGCGACAACAAACCCACAATTATGATCCGTGTGTTCACACACGATCAATACACCCATGACGATCTGCTCCTCCACAACTTCCGCTTCAACTACTACGTATACACGGTTGAACCATCAAGGCCAAGAGCAGCTCAACCGACCCAATGCACTCGCTGTTACGAGTTTGACAACAGCACGAACGCCTGCAAGAAACCACCTAAATGCAGTAAATGCGCTGGTCCCCACCTAGCTAAAGATTGCAGAGCGGAGGAAACTAAATGTGCCAACTGTGGGGACAATCACCCCTCAGTCTCCCACTCATGCCCCCACAGCCAAAGCAGCCTCTGTCCCTTGAAACTGAGCCGATCAAATGGGTAGATGCCCCCAAAATAGAAGAGCCAGTGACCAACGGCCCAGAAACCTCTGGTGGAGAACCAATCCATGTGGAGGATGTGGTGTGAGCGATAACAACTGCTCTCCACAATATCCTCCCAGATAGACAGGAGATCATTAACGAAAGCCATGGCCACAGTCACTGAACAATTCTTTGGCAGAAAAGTGGTCGTAAAACAAGTCGCATATACTCTTCACCAAAATCAACCGAAATGCGACGGCCCTAGCCGCCCCCCTCCCCCCCCAAGCCTAGGATCGGTTCAACAAGATGGCGACTAGCACAAGATCCGCACCAGCCACTGTGGCTCTCGTGAATGCCTGTGGGTTTAACAGGAAGCAACCCCTAATACAAAGCCTGGTTGACGAAGAAATGGTGGATATATTAGGAATCACAGAGGTCAGAGCAGGCCGGCAGATCCAACAGTTAAAGAACACGATCTGCCACAGATTGCAGCAAACCGATCCGAGAGAGAAAACAAACTGGGGAACATTCGCCAGCATCCTGCACGAAAAACTCCCAATCGCAAACATCAGCTCAGCGGCCGAATTAGACAACTACAATGAGCAAATAGTCGCAGCATACGAACTGCCATCGAAGAAGCCGTCCCCACCAGAACAATTCGTAATAGAACGGAGACAATTCCACAAAACATCCTCTCCACAATAAAACTAAAAAGACAATTATTAAGATAATACAAGAGGACAGGCGACCTCACCTTAAAAACGGAGTGGAATAGACTGGACACCACAGTCAAAGAGAATCTAAAACGATGGAGGGCGGAATGCTGGCAAAAGGAATGCAACAAGCTCAACCCCAGGGAACCGGCTAAATTTTGGAAGACCTTTAAACAAATAACAGGAGCTCCTGGTAACAACTCTCCCAGTGTTGCTCTCGTCACCCCACAAGGCATCACAGCTGACTGCCACCAAAAAGCGCAAGTGTTTAGTGAGGTCCTAAAAGAAATCCACAGTCACCCCACTGACCCTCTATTTGATGATACATTCGCAAAAGAAATCGAAGAAGGTCTGGAGGACTTACTCAACACCCAGACAGCCCTCACACAGGAACAGGCAAATCTTCTGGCGCCAATTACCGAAGAGGAAATTGCACTAGCCCTCTTATCTGGCAAACAAAATACTGCACCTGGCAGGGACAAAATTAGCAGAAAAATGCTCTCGGCCACGCCTCACCACATGCTCCTTCCACCTCTAAGCCGCCTTGACAATGCTGCACTCTGTCTAGGGATAATGCCAAAATAATGGAAAAACGCAAACAATATCATGATACACAAGCCTGGAAAGCCGATTAATAAACTTACTTCATATCGCCCAATCTCGCTTCTGCCAGTGATAGGTAATACATTTGAATCTATTTTAAATAACAGGACGCACAAATTCATCAACAAATTAAAGATCCTCCCTCCAGAACAAGCCGGCTTTAGACAGGACCATTCAACCGTGGACCCCATCATTAGACTAATCAGCACATCAGAAGCCCTAAACAGAGGTGACTGCGTATTGGTACTGTTCCTAAGACATCGCGCGAGCTTTCGATAAAGTGTGGCAATGCGGGTTGGCATATAAAATGGCCAAGCAAAACTTTCCACCTCACTTCGTACGCCTCATTTTCGCCATAATGACCAATAGAACAGCAACAGTATCGGTCGGAAACCAACTCTCCAAAAAATTCACTCCTGTTGCTGGAGTAGCGCAAGGCGCTGTCCTCTCACCCACGCTCTACAGCTCATGTACCGCCGACATCCCTCGCCCCATCAAGTAGAAAGAACACTTCGCCCTCTATGCGGACGACACTGCCTACTGGTGCACGGCGCACTCGGTAGAGGAAGCGAAGAATGTAATAGCATCCGACACACCCCAGCTAGAACAGTGGATGGCCAAATGCCGCATTAAACCTAATCCAACAAAGAGCCAGCTGCTACTTTTCAGACACCGTAACCTGACGCAAAGTTCCAGACTAAAACAAGACGACCTCCACATAACCCTATGGCAAAAGAGAGTCAACCCTGTCCAGAACGTAAAATACCTAGGGATGACTACTTTATCATGGAAGCACCACACAGAAAACGTCATCAGCAAATGTAAGCAAAGAATGAACCTCGTAAAGTTAATCAGCTCAAAATTCGGGGGCGCCAGCCCAAATGCAGTGCTACACACCTACAGAACATTTGTCCGACCTATCCTAGAGTACGGTGCCTGCCTGTGGACAGCCTCCATGGCGCAGTATGAAACAATTTCCGCATTTGACCGCCGCAACTTGAGACTAGCGGGAAAGCTGCACTATACAACCACCAATGACCTAGTCTATGCGGGCACCAACACCCGCCCTATATTAGACAAGATCACTCCTGAGGTAGCCAATTACGGCCGGAACAGAGTGAGAATGGATGGGATAATGAAAGACGTAATATGCAACCCAATTCACGAATATAGGATCACCCTATTTAGATACTCTTACCAGCCCCCCCCCCCCCCGACTTCATTGCCCATGCAATACAACGAACATACCCGAACAACAAGGAACTCATAGAAAAAATTAGAAAAAGAAGAGTGCAGTGAATACAGTGAAGTGAAGTGGCCCATTATCTCCCTCCAACTCTCTCCAACCACCCAAGTGAAGTAAAGTGAAAAGCGACGACCCTCCACAAACCCTCGAACTCATTAAGTTAGGAACAGAATCTACCAATTAAGCTATTAGTCAGTCACACTCTAAATTAGAGCAGTAAGATAGGCATTATAAATAACTCTAGAACAAAAACTCTAAATAGAGTTGAAGCAATTTACCACTAGAACATTATTTAAGGTAAAAACCTAGCGTAATAAACTCTCACAATTCAACAGACGACAATCCAGTGCCATCCCGACTGGGGTTTTCGTGGTTTCTCCCAGTTGTAAGGCGAATGGAGGGATGTGGAATTCCACCACTTAAACATAAGAAAATTTGACTACAAAATGGCATGAGCCAACACAAACATAATATCCAAGTGGGCAGGTTTCCCCAATGAAACTAATAAACAGTGTCCCAACAGCATCAAACACCCCCAGGCTGAGAAGGACCCGAGTCCTCAGCAGCCGCCACTACCCGAAAGGGTATGGCAATCCTTTAAAAAAAAAAATATTATTACCGCCGCAGCTTCCGAAGCGTGCAGAAGTCGAGAGAGAGCGGCAGCCGCCTGAGAAGAAGACAGAAGACGAAGAAGGAGAAGGAGAAGGAATTGGCAGAGAAGACTGCCCGAACGAAGCGACACCACAACGAGCCGCGATGCCAGAAGCAAGTGAAGCAGAGTTGTCGTGTCACAGAGCCGAGTGGAGGGTCTGAATCAGAGGCTGAGACGGTTCTGCGACCGTGTGGGCTGCAGATTCCTCGACTTGCGCCATAGGGTGGTGGGGTTCCGCTGGATAGGTCAGGAGTCCACTACACGCAACAAGCGGCTACACGGGTAGCAGGGGTTGTGTGGCGTGGGTTGGGCGGTTTTCTAGGTTAGATGGCCTTGGGCAAGTACAGAAAGGGCAACAGCCACAACGGGTGCAGGGCAAAGTCAGGACATGCGGAGACCAAGCAGCAATCGGTATTGTAATTGAAAACTGTCGAAGCTGCGTTGGTAAAGTACTGGAACTTCAAGCGCTGATAGAAAGCACCGAAGCTGAAATCGTTATAGGTACAGAAAGCTGGCTTAAGCCAGAGATAAATTCTGCCGAAATTTTTACAAAGGTACAGACAGTGTTTAGAAAGGATAGATTGCATGCAACCGGTGGTGGAGTGTTCGTCGCTGTTAGTAGTAGTTTATCCTGCAGTGAAGTAGAAGTGGATAGTTCCTGTGAATTATTATGGGTGGAGGTTACACTCAACAACCGAACTAGGTTAATAATTGGCTCCTTTTACCGACCTCCCGACTCAGCAGCATTAGTGGCAGAACAACTGAGAGAAAAGTTGGAATACATTTCACATAAATTTTCTCAGCATGTTATAGTCTTAGGTGGAGATTTCAATTTACCAGATATAGACTGGGACACTCAGATGTTTAGGACGGGTGGTAGGGACAGAGCATCGAGTGACATTATACTGAGTGCACTATCCGAAAATTACCTTGAGCAATTAAACAGAGAACCGACTCGTGGAGATAACATCTTGGACCTACTGATAACAAACAGACCTGAACTTTTCGACTCTGTATGTACAGAACAGGGAATCAGTGATCATAAGGCCATTGCAGCATCGCTGAATATGGAAGTTAATAGGAATATAACAAAAGGGAGGAAGGTTTATCTGTTTAGCAAGAGTAATAGAAGGCAGATTTCAGACTACCTAACAGATCAAAACGAAAATTTCTGTTCCGACACTGACAATGTTGAGTGTTTATGGAAAAAGTTCAAGGCAATCATAAAATGCGTTTTAGACAGGTACGTGCCGAGTAAAACTGTGAGGGACGGGAAAAACCCACCGTGGTACAACAACAAAGTTAGGAAACTAGTGCGAAAGCAAAGAGAGCTCCACTCCAAGTGTAAACGCAGCCAAAACCTCTCAGACAAACAGAAGCTAAACGATGTCAAAGTTAGCGTAAGGAGGGCTATGGGTGAAGCGTTCAGTGAATTCGAAAGTAAAATTCTATGTACAGACTTGGCAGAAAATCCTAGGAAATTCTGGTCTTACGTTAAATCAGTAAGTGGCTCCAAACAGCATATCCAGACACTCCGGGATGATGATGGCATTGAAACAGAGGATGACACGCGTAAAGCTGAAATACTAAACATCTTTTTCCAAAGCTGTTTCACAGAGGAAGACCGCACTGCAGTTCCTTCTCTAAATCCTCGCACAAACGAAAAAATGGCTGACATCGAAATAAGTGTCCAAGGAATAGAAAAGCAACTGGAATCACTCAATAGAGGAAAGTCCACTGGACCTGACGGGATACCAATTCGATTCTACACAGAGTACGCGAAAGAACTTGCCCCCCTTCTAACAGCCGTGTACCGCAAGTCTCTAGAGGAACGGAGGGTTCCAAATGATTGGGAAAGAGCACAGGTAGTCCCAGTCTTCAAGAAGGGTCGTCGAGCAGATGCGCAAAACTATAGACCTATATCTCTGAGTCGATCTCTTGTAGAATTTTAGAACATGTTTTTTGCTCGAGTATCATGTCGTTTTTGGAAACCCAGAATCTACTATGTAGGAATCAACATGGATTCCGGAAACAGCGATCGTGTGAGACCCAACTCGCTTTATTTGTTCATGAGACCCAGAAAATATTAGATACAGGCTCCCAGGTAGATGCTATTTTTCTTGACTTCTGGAAGGCGTTCGATACAGTTCCGCACTGTCGCCTGATAAACAAAGTAAGAGCCTATGGAATATCTGACCAGCTGTGTGGCTGGATTGAAGAGTTTTTAGCAAACAGAACACAGCATGTTGTTATCAATGGAGAGACGTCTACAGACGTTAAAGTAACCTCTGGGGTTCCACAGGGGAGTGTTATGGGACCATTGCTTTTCACAATATATATAAATGACCTAGTAGATAGTGTCGGAAGTCCCATGCGGCTTTTCGTGGATGATGCTGTAGTATACAGAGAAGTTGCAGCATTAGAAAATTGTAGCAAAATGCAGGAAGATCTACGGCGGATAGGCACTTGGTGCAGGGAGTGGCAACTGTCCCTTAACATAGACAAATGTAATGTATTGCGAATACATAGAAAGAAGGATCCTTTATTGTATGATTATATGATAGCAGAACAAACACTGGTAGCAGTTACTTCTGTAAAATATCTGGGAGTATGTGTGCGGAATGATTTGAAGTGGAATGATCATATAAAATTAATTGTTGGTATGGCAGGTACCAGGTTGAGATTCATTGGGAGAGTGCTTAGAAAATGTAGTCCATCAACAAAGGAGGTGGCTTACAAAACACTCGTTCAACCTATACTTGAATATTGCTCATCAGTGTGGGATCCGTACCAGATCGGTTTGACGGAGGAGATAGAGAAGATCCAAAGAAGAGCGGCGCGTTTCGTCACAGGGTTATTTGGTAACCGTGATAGCGTTACGGAGATGTTTAGCGAACTCAAGTGGCAGACTCTGCGAGAGAGGTGCTCTGCATCGTGGTGTAGCTTGCTGTCCAGGTTTCGAGAGGGTGCGTTTCTGGATGAGGTATCGAATATATTGCTTCCCCCTACTTATACCTCCTGAGGAGATCACGAATGTAAGATTAGAGGGATTAGAGCGTGCACGGAGGCTTTCAGACAGTCGTTCTTCCCGCGAACCATACGCGACTGGAACAGGAAAGGGAGGTAATGACAGTGGCACGTAAAGTGCCCTCCGCCACACACCGTTGGGTGGCTTGCGGAGTATAGATGTAGATCTAGAACCCAAGCAAACCGATCATGGCAGAAGCAGGCAGAAGAGCCCCACAACTAAACTTCCTATACGTAAACGCAAATGGATTAAAAAACAAAAAGGCCATAGTCAACTACACACTTCACCAAAACAAAATTCACATAATGGGGGTAGCAGAGACCTGGACAAAGAAAAATAACAAAATAGAATTCCCAGGATATAACTGCCATATAAAACACAGGGCAGACGATAGCGGCAGAGGTGAAGGTGGAGTGGCCATATACACAGACAAGAAATTTCCAGCCACAGAACTAAGCTTGCCACAACAACACCAGGATCTAGAAGTAATAGTAATACAAGTACCAATCAGGGGAAGGAAAAACTAACAGTGGCGCGCCTCTACACCCCCCCCCCCCCCCCGGCACCCCATCCCAACAGACTCCAACAGACTTCTTTCGATACCGACAGACTTTCCGAAAAGTAATCATAATGGCGGAAGCTAGCGCAAGACACAGAAATTTAGGAGATACCACCGAAAATAACAACGGACAACTCTTATTCGGTCTACTGACAACCGAACCGTGGAGCAGACTTCCAATCATCAGCCGACGTATATAGGATACGCAGGCCACTCCACTCCAGACCACATCATATACAGCCCATGCTTACAAGAAGCCATAATACACCATGAAATAGGCCCAACAATAACAAGCGACCACCTGCCAATACTGTTCACAACCACCGCAGCCCCCCCCCCCCCACCACCTCCAAGACCCGAAACACAAACGATCAGAAACTACATAGCAGCAGACGGAGGGGCACCAGCAAAAAATACGGAATGAACTATCTGACCCAATAACGATTACAAACAACCAGGACCTAAAAACGGTCACTAGCAAAATAGCATCGACAATCCAAACCGCAATCGAAGAAAACATCCCCAAAAAAGTAATACAAAGATGGAAGCCCACAATCCCACAGACATCACTAGCACTCATAAGAGAAAAGAAAAGGGTGTACAGGGAAATCCAAAGAACCGATAACCCCACACTGAAACCAATCTGGAACAGACTAAACGCAAGGATAAAACGAACAATATCCAAATACAGGCAAGAAAAATGGACTGAGACATGCAAAGAACTAGACTACAGGGACGGTAGCAAATTTTGGCACAGGTTTAAAACACTCACAGGCCAGAAACAGCCCAACGCACCATGCCCGTTAATCGACAACGAGCCAACCACTGATGCCAGGAAAATAGTGCAGGAGTTCAAAAACAATCTAGAAGTAATACATTCATGTCCACAAGACCCGAGATTCGACGAAAACCATCGACTAGCGACGGAACAGACCATACACGGAATACTAAACGCACCCACAATAGACGGGGAGGAAGAAGAAAAGTTCACATCACAAATCACCGAAAACTAAGTAATAGAAGCAATAATGACAGGCAGGGACTCGGCACCGGGAGAAGACGGAATTCGCAGATTACACCTCAGGAAAGCCCCCATAGGAACAGTAGCACCAATACTAACAAAGGTATTTAACTACTGTTTCACCTGGGAAACGACACCAGAGGCATGGAAGAAAGGGAAAAATCATCATGATACCCAAAGCAAACAAGCCAAAAACAAATGCCAACTCATACAGGCCTATCACACTACTTAACATAATAGGAAAAACGTATGAAAGAATAATAAAGGATCGAATCAGCAAATACGTGGAAAACAAGAACATAATACCCACCACACAAGCGGGATTCCGCAAAAACCACTCCACAAATGATCCGCTCATGAGGCTATCCACCGATGTCACACAGGGGTTTGACACCAGCCAATGCACCCTGGCCATATTTTGAGACATCGAACGAGCCTTCGATAAAATATGGCACAGCGGCCTGCTAACCGATCTAGGAATCCCCACAAAAATGGTCAGGGTAATAAAGGGACAAATAACTGAAAGGCAATGTCGGGTACGTGTAGGAAACGAAACGTCGGACTACTTCACACCACAGGCTGGCGTACCGCAGGGAGCCATCATATACTCAATAGGCTAAGGAAAAGGCAGGGACTCATCAGGCAGGTACAAGGACGATTCGAAGGTTGTAGCACACACACAGCAACACACATTTATAAAACGTTTATAAAACCACTACTAGAGTATGGGGCCCCAGCACTAGGAGGAATGACAGCAACAACAGCCAACAAAATGTACACGACAGAAAGATGACTCCTACGGAGCTTCCTCAAATTGCAAAACACCACACCAAGCACCGAAGTATACAGAACAGCCAAGACCACGCCGCTGCAAACACGCTTAGCCAAACTAAGAGCGAAATACGGTAAAAAAAAATACTACAGAACCGTCCCGACTTAGAACACATCATAACCAACAAAACAACAAAACCAAAATATAAATACATTCATCCAAACAGGACAGTGGCACAAAATACTACCAAAACATTCCCTGAACTAGCGCCAACAATGGCGCCCCTCATCGAAGGCGAAGAAACACCACCACACCTAGATGAGAGACAAGACCAAGAATAGAACTGCAGACGCAGCCAACAAGATCACAGCAAACAGGAAGAAGACGAAAACTCTCCAACTTAGCATTATATTCAATTAAATAAATAACAACCCCCAAAATTGTAAGAAAATAAAGTCAACAAAATAAATGTGTAATCCTAAGGCTGGATAGAGCAAAAAGATGCTGTCTAGCAGCCCGCCCTATCCCCCTCAGGGAAGGGAATGAAAAGATTAAAAAAAAATAAAAGAAGCACCAGTGCCCATTCCGAGCTGCGATGTCAAGTACGACTGATGCGTGTTTTGGAGCTGAGGGTGTGGCGGATCGCCGCCTGGCGAAGCTAGCTTCGTCAGCGGCCCCATCCGGCCCCCCACCAATGACAACATGGCCTATTCAACTGGATTCTGAGAGGGCTCACCCCCTTGGACTCTCGACCTTCGCCTGAGAGTGCTGCCTCTTCCGCTGGCGGCTTGCCGCCGTCGACGTCCTCTCCTGCTGACACTTCTGTACCCTCACGCCGCTGCCGCCGACAATGCAGACGACACCATGCAGATCGAGCAGGAGTCCCGCAAGACGAAGCCCGTTGCGGCCTCTTCCGACTCCGAAGCCGCCCCCACCGCCGCTGCACGGGGCAAGAAGCAGAAGGCAGCATCTGACGCGGATAGATTCACCGTCCCCCGGAAGACGGTGCCCCGCCACCGCATTACCGCGCCGCCGACTGTCCTGGTGCAAAACCAGTTTGCGCCTATTTCCGACGGCGCGGCAGACACTTCTCCCCCCTTCCCAGCCCTCCCACCCCAAACCTCCTCCGCCCCTCCCATTCTGGTAGAATATTCTGAACCCTACACCAATCTCTGTAACCTCCTCACCCGTATCACTGAATCAGACTTCCGCGTGAAGCAGGCTGGCGAGAGGACCTCTATTGCCTTTACATCCAATCCCCCTCCGAGCTAGCTAAGGTCCTCCATGTCTTTGGTGCCCAGAACATCGGCTGCTCCACCTCCCCACAGAGGTCGAGGCAGCTCCGGGTTGTCGTTCGCGGCCTCCCTTTCAAATACGCTTCCCCTCAATATTACCCCTGCCGTCATCTCCAGTGTCGTCTCCCCCCGCACCAAACTCCCCATCCCCCTTTACTTAGTATCAGCTGACGACACACCGGCAAATAGAGTCCTTCTGTCTCTAACCACCATCGACCATTGTTTGGTCACCATGGAAAAACCCCGTTCCCGGCGCCTCATCCTCATTTGCTTCTGGTGACAGGGCCTGGCACACTATGCGAGTGATTGCACTCGAGTGATGTGCTGTGTCAAGGGTGCCGGTGGCCATGAATCCACCTCCTGTTCAAAACCTCGCGATGTCCCCCCACCGGTGCTCACTGTGGTTGCGCCCACACGTGCAACTACCAGGGCTGTCTCAAAATTAAGGAGTTTCGCGCCGCTCCACGGCCCCTTCCACTGTGGAGCGCCACGGGGTTGGTTCTGGAGGTCCACCTGTATGGTCCATTCCACCCGGCCAATTTTCCCTCCCAATCCCCATCTCTTGAAATCTTCCCACACCTCCCCACCCCCTCTCCTCGCCGCCCCCATTCCCCCTCCTGACCACCTCCACCCCTGCATCTACCGCCAGCAAGCCTCATTCACCCCAGCTCCCCCCAGCCCTCTCCCCTCCTTCCCCATGCCCATCCTGGTCCTTACCCCCACTCTCCCCCCTCCTCCCCCGTCCCCACAGTCTTTGGAGATCTATCTCCAGTGTCGTGGACGTTTTGACCTCTGCGATCACTGGGGCCCTTGATGCCCTCCTCCATTCCATTCCATTCCCAAACAAATTGTAGCCGCCCTTTCCCACTCCCTCTCCCCCATCACCGCCACCCTCCGTCATGGCTGTTAGACTTCATGGCCTCACCGTCCTCGTCTGGAATGCCAATGGCATCCACCACCAACAAGGGGAATTTCGGCAGTTTCTTCTTGATGAAGGGGTAAATATCTGCCTCCTTACCGAATCCCATCTTAAGCCGCGGGGTCAGTGTCCGGGTCCCCAACTTCTGCTGCTACCGGACCGATTGGCCCACCGCATTCGATGGCACCGCTGTGTATGTACGCGCCTCCCTCCGCCACCACCCCATCACCCTCCCTGCCCTTGCCACCCTTGAGGCCACCGGCGTCGTCGTGCACACTGTGCGAGGTCCTATAAGCTTTGTGGCCCTCTACCGTCGGCCCCTCAGCCTACTCCATGCCCCTGACTTCGCCACGGTCATGTTTTTAGGCGGCGACCTCTTCATTGGGGGCAACTGCAATGCTAAGCATACTGCCTGGCACAGCCGCCTCACCAACACCCATGGCCGTCGCCTCCTTCGCATGGTCGAAGCGCACACTATCCGCGTCGTCAGCCCATTCGACCCCACCATCTTCCCTTATCGTGGCCCTCCAGATGTCCTTGACATCGCCCTTGTGAATGGTCTGCCCCTCCCTACCGCCGCCGCCGCTCGTGCCGCCCTTGCCTCTCATCACGTCCCCGTCATTTACTCCATCGACCTTGTAGCCACCCCGTGCTTCCTTGAACTTAGGGGCATCAACTGGGACTCCTATTGGCGACGCGACAAGGCAGCTCTGCCCAATATCCCCGACGCCGCCAGGGTGGGGGCTGACCTCACCCTCGCCCAATTCACGGATGCCGCCATAGCTGCTGCTGTTGCTGCTGCTGCCACCCCTCCCCATCCCCCTACCTGCCATCCCACTTGCGCCCGCTACCCCCGGCAATCCATGCCCCCATCACTGATAAGAACTGGGCCATCCATGAACAGCAACGCACGCGCGACCCTGCCACCAAGTGCCGCATGAACCGCACGCAACGCAAGATACGGGCCGCTATTCAAGCCCATCGCAACGAAGTCAGGGAGACAAAGCTCTCCGCCCTCAACCTCCGTGATGCGTCTGCCTGGCGCCTGGTCTCCCAGTTCCTCCATAAGCGTCCCCGTATTCCCCCACCTCCTGGTCGATGCCATGGCTGTGTGCGATCCTGACGCTAAGGCCAACGCCTTCGCTGATGCTTTTGCGCACAGCTTTACGCCAGTCGATGATCCCATTGACCCCGCCCATGCCCGCATGGTCACCACCCAAGTCCACCAGTTCCTCGGCACTCATGACCCTGAGGACCTCATCACCCACGTCACGGATGAGCAAGTCGCCCGGGAGCTTCAGTACCTCCATCCTCGGAAAACTGGCAGCCCCGACACAATGACCAAGCAGCTTCTCAAACAGCTTCCCCCGCCCTCCATTCCCGTCATACCTCCGCTTTCAATTCCATCCTCTCCACCGGGCAATTCCCTTCCACTTGGAAAGATGCGGAGGTGATCGCCATCCCTAAACCTGGGAAAGACCCTTCCAGTTATCGTCCCATTAGCCTCCTTCCCGCCCCCTCCAAGCTCTTTGAGTGGCTGTATCTAAGGCGAGTCCTTGTCTATTTCGCACAGGAGCACGTGCTCCCCGACGTTTAATTTGGCTTCTGCCGTGGCCATGCCACCACGCACCAGCTCCTTTGCCTCATCGAGGAGGCACTGGACGCCATCGAGCGTCGGGAGTACTTCGGGGCCTTCTTCCTCGACGTCTCCTGGGCCTTCGACTCGGTCTGGCATGAGGGTCTGCTTTATAAGCTCTTTGACCACGGGTTCTCCACCTCCCATGTCCGTCTCATTGCCACCTACCTTGAAGGCCGCACTTTCCATGTCTGGATCCCAGGAGGTACCTCCACCAGGAGGCGAATCAGGGCAGGTGTTCCGCAGGGGAGTGTGCTCGGCCCTGTCCTCTACAGCCTTTTCACGGCCGACACGCCCACTGTTCTGCGGGTTCATCTCACTCTGTATGCCGATGATACAGCAGTCTATACTCGCTCCCGGAGCAAGGCCCTCCTCCGTCTTAAGCTTCAATCTGCCATTGACGCTCTCGTGGAGTATGCCACAAAATAGCACCTCGCCTTAACCCTGTCAAATCACAGGCGATCATGTGTCGGCGCTGGTGGCCCATCAATTACCCCCCATCACTGTCGTCGGTACCCCTGCCCCGTGGGCAGGGACTGCCAAATATCTGGGGGTCACCCTGGACAGGGCTGTCACCTGGCGTCCCCAAATTGAGGACATACGGTGCAAGGCCTTGGATTGATGAACGGATAGAGCAGACCGAGGCGCCCCGACTTCCTCCCTTCCCCAGCATCTTGGCGTCGTCCTCTACATGTCCCTGATCCGCCCCATCCTCAAATATGCTTTGGTTGTGTGGGGCAATGCCGTCCCTACACATCTCCACCGTCTCCAGACGGTGCAGAACCATGCTCTCCGGCTTGCCCTCCACCTCCCGTACCATTTCCCCACCTGCGAACTTCACTTGCTTGCTACTATCCCTCTCCTTCACGATCGTGTATGCTCCTCTGCCGTTTCCTTTTACCACCACTCCCGCCAATCTGCCAATCCTCTCATCCTTTCCCTTGGCACCCGCCTCCATCGCCAGGCCACCACCCGATGGCCTGACCTCCTTGCCCACTGATCCCTATTCGCCCCTTCTGCCCTCCCCTCCTCGCTCCCCATGTTCCCTTAGTTTCTTTCTCCCCCCCCTCCCTGCCGGCTGCTCCACGCCTCTTCCACGTTCTCTCGTCCTTTCCCTCCTTGTTCTAGTCCTCCACTCCCTCCATAGACTCTCCCCCCCAGGACCACTCCCCTCCCCCTTATTTGGTTCTCCCTGTGGTCTTTGGGTATTAGTAAAAAAAATGCATACGCACACCGTCATGCCATTCCATACCGCCACGACTCCACTCACCACACCGCCACGAGGAAGGCGAAGTGCTAGAACTTCCTACTCACGTCGAGGGTCCACCCTCGCCTGTGCAGCGTCAGTGCACCAGTGCCCATTCAAGCCGTGGCAGCCTGAGTGAGCAGGTCGTTGTAGCAGAGCGCTGAGGGGGTCGCCAGCCACCGTTAGCCCCCACCACCGGACAAAGGCAGCAGCGGCCAGCAGACGAGTCGAAGCATCCAGCCAAAGGAGATAGGCCGGGAAGCAACGACAGCTGTTGCCGCTAAAACAGTAGCATCCAGAAAAGCAAGAGTCGTGGACTTCAAAAAAAGCAGAAGTGTCGAATACTGTTTCGCCATGGCAGCGAAACGAATATAAGGCCATAAAGCCACTGCTCCATCCACCACATAATACAGCACGAACGACTAGAAACCACCTTCACAACAGCAATAGATGAGGCAATCCCACAAAAGACCATAGGGACCTGGAGGCTCACCATTCCGGCGTAGGCGCTAGCGATCCTAAGGCGGAAAAGGCAACTGCAGCACGAAGTTAGACGTACCAATATCCCAGACTTAAGACGGCAGTGGAACTGACTAAACGCACAAGCGAAACGTATAATCTCCCAGCACAAACAAAAAGAATGGGACGACACCTGCCGCCAAGTCAACTACAAAGAAGGCAGAAAGTTCTGGAACAAATTCAAGACGGTGACTGGACAAAAGAAACCCCACAACCAGACACTAATAGTAGACAATGAACCAATCACAGACCCTAAAACACAAGCAGACATTCCAGAAGGGCCTCCAAATCATCCACTCCCTGACCTACTAACAAGTCCAACAGCAGAAACGGAAGACACCTCCGAACTGACCAAACCTACAACAGACACTGAAATCACCAATGCAATACGGACCAGACGAAACTCAGCCCCAATACAGAACATCATCATACGTATCCACCTGCAGAACGCTGCCCCCCCCTCCCCCCCGCCCCCCCGCCTTACCCCAATCCTCTCCCTGATGTTCAACTACTGCCTAACGACAGGAACAATCCTGACTGCGTGGAAGACAAGCAAGACCATAATGATCCCCAAACCCGACAAACCACGAACGGACCCCCCTCTCCTACCGACCTATCTCACTACTGGACTTATGAACGTATACTGACCGACAGACTGCGAAAATATGTGGACAGCAAACAACTACTCCCCTACTCCAAGCCGGCTTCCGCACCAACCACTCCACCACAGACCCACTTCTCAAACTGACATGTGACATCACCCGGGGCTTCAACACATCGCACTGTACACTAGCCATATTCCTGGACATCGAGCGCGCCTTCGACTGTCTATAGCACAATGGGCTCCTGTTCAAATTGCTCAAACTCGGCCTTCCACCGAAATTCGTACGCCTCATAAAAACATAAATCACTGGTCGACACAGCAGAGTACATGCGCAAGACGCCACCTCCGAAAGATTCACCCCAGAGGCAGGAGTCCCGCAAGTTGCAATATCATCCCCGCTACTATACACACGCGACATACCGACCCCAACAGACCAACACGAAAAAATCGCACTATATGCAGATGACACTGCATATTAGTGCACAGGACTCAGAACTGACGTAATACAAAGAAAAGCTGCAAAATATCTGACCAAACTAGAGACATGGATGACCAAATGCAGAATTCGACCTAACCCGACCAAAACACAACTAGTCCTATTCCAACACCGCAGCCTGACGAGAAAACAACAGCAGAAACAAGAAGACATAACACTCCGACTATGGAACGAGCCCCTACAACTGACTGACAATGCGAGATACCTCGGTGTCTCCCTAGACATTCTCGTTGGACCACCCCGCGTGCTGTAGGAAACTTCTCTTCTTTTGCGCTGACTGTGGCGCCGCGCATTGCACTAAGCGCTGTAGCTCGTAGGGACCCCCCACTTGCCTAGGGTCAATGAATAGGGAACCAAACACCGTGGACCCCAGATGTTCACCCCCTCCCCCCACTCCGTCGCCCTCTGACTACATGGCAGACCGCAACGAATTCTACATTGCCATTACAGATGCAGCAGAACAGCTCCCGGTTTGAACAGGGGCTGTATCCGAACCTGCATACCACATCCTTCACAGACGATGCACCAGCAGAAGATCCCACTCTGGTCCTTGCACCGGAGCCCATGGACCAAGAGAGGATGTGCCTTAAGAGCAACACAGGCGATGGCTCAGACGAAGAGCCTCACGCCGCAGACAAAAGACTCTGCAACGAACAGCCCCCCCTGAACAGGGCTTCACTTACCTGAGGAAGACAGCCAGAGCTGCCACCATCACACCAGTGGCTGCCCCAGTAGCCACAAACAACTCTCTCCCTGCTCGCCCCCAAACCTGCCAACGCGGTAGAGGCAGCAACGGAAAGCGTCCGCACCACGCAGGGTGCCAGAAAGGCGTGTGTCTATGATGAGTGCTATGATGGCCCCTATATGGAACTGTATGAAGCTCTGGAAGCCAGTTCGAAGTCCGCACTGCAGCGAAAAACACCCTGAAAATTACCACGAGGAACGCTGAGGACTACGTGAAAGTCTTGCGCGAGATAAAGGCTAGGAACCTCCCCTTCCATACACACTCGTCTGGCAACGAGAAACCAATTAGGTTAGTGATTAGAAGACTACCATATCAATACACAAGAGGTAAACTCAGAAGAGCCCTGAATAACCTAGGGTTCACACCTCAATCAGTGACAAAAATGAGGTCACCCAAGACTAAAAGACCCATGCCACTGTTCGATGTCGTCCTCCCTAACGACGCAAAACACAAAGCAATATGGAACGTGAAGCATATCACGGCCATAGAGGTCACCATAGAGGACCCCAAAACACGATGCCCACCAGCCCAGCGCTACCGCTGCCTGCAGCCAGGGCATGTAGCAAGATCCTGCGACAGGCCCGCCAAGTGCGCAGGCGATCACCCCACCAGTGACTGCCCCAAACCTGGGACAGAGGAAGCCGAGTGCTTCAACTGTGGCGAGAAACACCCGCGGCCAGCTATGGCGGTTGTATAGAACTCGAGGAAGCACTAAGCCGCCAACGCACCAACACACAGGCCAGATCGAAATGGTGCAAAAAAGGGCAGCTCGTTTTGTATTATCACGTAACAGGGGAGGGAGTGGCAGATATGATACGCGAGTTGGGATGGAAGTCATTAAAGCAAAGACGTTTTTCGTCGCGGCGAGATCTATTTACGAAATTTCAGTCACCAACTTTCTCTTCCGAATGCGAAAATATTTTGTTGAGCCCAACCTACATAGGTATCAATGATCATCAAAATAAAATAAGAGAAATCAGAGCTCGAACAGAAAGGTTTAGGTGTTCGTTTTTCCCGCGCGCTGTTCGGGAGTAGAATGGTAGAGAGATAGTATGATTGTGGTCCGATGAACCCTGTGCCAAGCACTTAAATGTGAATTGCAGAGTAATCATGTCGATGTAGATCGTACGCCGCAGCAACTGCGAGACCGTGCAGACAACCACAAAAAACAACAGGGACCATCACTTACAAGGCTCACAGAGGGGTAACCCACAGCACCAGAATGAACCAACACACTTGACAAGACAGGAACCCCCTCGACCGGCCCCACGACGCAGAAACTCCACCCAAACCGCAGACACACTGCAAGGGAGAACCGCGCCCACAGGTCAACCGGAAGAAACACAGGCAGGACAAACACAAGTGGAACAACTGACACCCGCCACCACAAAGCGAAGTCACCAACATGTTAGTGGCAATGCAAGATGCAGTTGCCACCCTCAAACAACTAGCACAAGCCCTGCCGCAAGAAATCACAGCGGCTATCCGAGCGGCCGTCAAGGCACCCACCACGCGAACCACAACAGAATAGAATGGCAGTCAGACAACGTGGAATAAGCATATGCGTATGGAACGCAAACGGACTCTGCCTAAAGGCGGGTGAATTTAGAATGTTCCTCAATGAAGAAGGAATGGACGTGTGCTTAGTCTCAGAAACACACTTGCAACCAGGAATCACAGTTGGCGTCCCAAACTATAACTGCTACAGGGCACATCGCCCTACAGCTGGCGGTTGCACCGCAGTATATCTGCGACGCTTACTGAAACACCACCCACTACAGCTGCCCACAAGAACAACAAACCTGGAAGCTAATGGTGTGCCACAGACACATCGCAAGGCCGCATTCAATGCATTGCGGCCTACCATCCGCCTACAGGCAATATAGACACCACAGACATCGACAACCTTCTGACCCTTAGAGGTAATGTATTCATCGGCGGCGATATGAACGCCAAGCACATGAACTGGAATTCGCGGGTAACCACCATAAGCGGCAGAAGGCTGCTCTGCTCCGCCGAGAAACACGACGCCATAGTTCTAGGTCCCACAATATACCCACAAAGAGGCCGTCCAGATGTCCTGGACATCGCCATTATCAAAGGTGTCCCCCTAACAATAGGCGTAACCACAAGAAATGCACTGGCATCAGACCATATCGCGGTCATATACCACATCGACCCCCCCCCCCCCCCCCCCCACAACCTCGTGGAATCAACATTAGGGGATCAGATGGGAGCAGTATCCGGAACAACTAGAAGCAGACCTTGAAAACTCTCCAGACCCCGACACGGTAGGAGTAGAAGAGACCCTGCGATACCTTACAGAAAAAGCAGTAGACGCTGCAGTTGCAGTCATCCCGGCCAGAAGACAAGCCAACGATACCTCCTACCAGCTCTCTCTCCATATAAAAGAGGCAATAACAGAGAAAAACAGAGTCCTCAGGGAATGTCAACGAACGGGAAACCCCGCCACCAAATGCCTGCTCAACAAGCTGGAGAGGCAGATTAAAGCAGCAGCAGAGGAAAACAGGAATCAGGTTTGGGCTGACAAGATAGCCAATATCCGAACAGAAGATGGGTCAGCTTGGAGACTAACCAAAAGGCTCATGGGCAGCTCCCAAAGGATTCCACCACTACAGGTCGGGAATGACATATTGTGCGAACCCGACGCCAAAGCTAACGCCCTAGCAGACATTTTTCAGGCAAATTTCACCCCCATAAATGATCCCAGTGACCCTGCACACATTGGCATGGTAAACACCCACCCCCCGCTATTCCTGAACAGACATGACGAAAATGACAGGATAGAAGAGATACCACAGAAGAGGTCGACTGCCAGATGGCTCAACTGAACCACAAAAAGGCAGGAGGCCCGGACCAACTCACAAACCACATGATCAAAAAGATGCCACCAATAGCTGCCACCCACCTTTACCAAAGCCTTCAACAACATACTGCACACTGGGATATACCCACGCACCTGGAAACACGCAACCATCATCCCGATACCAAAGCCAGGGAAGGACACAAGGCAACCCAACAGCTACAGACCTATAAGCCTCCTCCAAGCGATCTCCAAAGTGTTTGAACGTATCTACTTAAAGAAACTACTCCAACACGTCCAGACCGAATAGTTACTACCAGACGAACAATTTGGCTTCCGCCAAGAACACTCAACGACCCAACAACTGCTAAGATTAGTAGAAGAGGCACTAGAAGCCACAGAGTGGAGAGAATATCTGGGAGCGGTCTTCTTAGGTGTCTCCCGAGCCTATGACTGTGTGGCACAAACTACTGTACAGGGGGATCCTCGTGTCACATGTGAGCTTAATACAGTCCTACCTGCGAGGACGAACGTTCACGGTAAGAAAACCAGGCAGCGAATTGACAAGGCAGCGAATCGACAAGGCAGCGAATCGACAAGGCAGCGAATCGACAAGACAGCGAATCGACAAGACAGCGAATCGACAAGACAGCGAATCGACAAGACAGCAAATCGACAAGACAGCGAATCGACAAGACAGCGAATCGACAAGACAGCGAATCGACAAGACAGCGAATCGACACGACAGCGAATCGACAAGACAGCGAATCGACAAGACAGCGAATCGACAAGAAGCCCGATACAGGTAGGGGTGTCCCAGGGAAGCGTACTGGGCCCCATTCTGTACATACTGTATGGAAGCCACCTCCCCTCGACACCAAGAGTGAAATCTGCTTTATATGGAGACGACACAGCCCTGTACACAAAAAGCAGGACCCCAGGTACGTCAGACATCGCCTGCAGAACGCCATCAACGACCTAACAGACTGGGGCACAAAGTGGCATCTGTCGTTCAACAGAGCAAAAACCCAAGTGTCAGTAATCTGCAGAAAGAAATTCCCAGCCGAACTGGAACCTATCACAGTCGGAGGAACCCTAGTCACATGGGGCAGTACTGCAAGATACCTAGCGGTCACCCTGGACAGACGGCCTACCTGGAAGCAACACGTCAAGGAACTGCACGGGAAGGCAAAGGGACACTCCGCACGTTATACCCCATCCTGAACCCCACCTCCACTCTCCCCGAAGATCTTGGGATCACCATATAAATAATGCTCGTAAGACCACTGCTCGAATATGCAGCAGTAGTCTGGGGTAATGCTGCCAACCTACACATTGACAGCCTGCAGAGGGTACAGAACTGTGCCCTGAAAACAGCCCTCCACCTCCCCATACCGTTTCCAACAGAGGAAGTCCACCTCCTGGCTGGAGCGCCCAGACTACGGGAAAGGTACCGCCAACTGGTCGACGCCTTCTATGAAAAGGCAGGGCAATCCAACAACAGACTAATCTCAGCCCTGGGACACAGGGAACACCGCTCGCAGCACACGCGCTGGCCGGACTTGCTCCGAACAGAGCAACCGTGAAACCCAAACCCTACTCCTGCATGAAAGCAAGCACGAATGGACACAAGTACGAATGAATGAACAAAAGAACCCCTGGAGCATGAATGGACGAGTGAATGTGTTAAAAAACTGTTGCAGCCAAACAGCACCAGAAGAAACACCCAACAAACAAGAAGAAGTACCGCAAGAAAACCAACCTTCCTTCTTAGGAAGAAACATGCAATCATTCCCTCCCTTGCAAATTGCTCCCCAGCAACTCTCAAATCCAGAAGTTACACCCTTCCCGCTAGAAGAAGATCATCCCTCCACGAATTACTCCCTTCCTAGCTCCCTAACTCCTGGTGTGTGAATGGATGAGTAAATGTGAAAAAAATCCGCTAGAAAAAAAAAAAAGGTATCAAAGAGAAGAAACCCACAAATAGATGTTAGGTTACCGTACTTTTGAGATAAGTCTGCAGGTGAAGCTCCACGAGCTAGTACTGCCACGCCACCAGAGGAAAGAAGCAGCCCTCTGAGACCAAGATGCCGTGCGCGCCGCTACATTCGAGGGGGTGGACCGATAGTGAGCGGACCCTATACTGCCGCGCGCTGCTGGGAAATCCTCTGGGAGCGCTACACTAGTCGTAGCATAGCAAAATTCATCGTGTGCGTTGTGTGTGCACAACACAGGCAAAATTGTCGTGTGTGGGTGCGCACGCTTCGCGATTGCGCAGCAAATTTATTGTGGGTGGACTCTTACATGGTCCCTTTGTCGTGCAGTTGCTGCCGGTCTACTGGCAGCGCGGTGGCGGCGAGGGCCGTGGCTTTCTAGTTCACCGGTCGTCTGATAGCCTCAGACGTGAACCGTTCAGACACTGCTGCAGGCCATCCTCCCTGCTCCTCCCAGGGTAGGGAAATTCCCGTGGTGCTACCCGGTTACCCGCGCGTAGTCAATGGTAGGGCAGGCGCTGTTCGGGGAGACCTAACGCTGCCAACAAACGAACAACCAGTGCCCCTGAGCAGTGCATGTCAGGCTTCAAGTGCCGCTGACACAGACATCTCGGGTAAGCCCAAAGCCTCAGTCCGCTGCGGCACCCAGTCACTGGGTACCCGCGGATAACCAAACTCAGCCATAACAAGAACTAAAACACGAGTTCAAGACGCGGACGTGATGCCAGCGCCTAAGCGTCCGGTCCCAAGCCGGCTCGCTGAGCAACCAGAACAAACAGCCAGTGATGACATGGAAGTAGGGGGGGAACTGTCGTCGCGAACATCCCGACCTCAAACAGCTTCGCACCAACCGCTACCGACGGTGCGGAAAAGGGCAAAGCACGGCCCACCCATCCCTCGACCTCAGGCGCGCAGGCACAACCGAGGCCGAAATGGGAAAAGGTGCCCCCAATCTTTGCTACAATTGTAAATGGCACCATGAAAGGCATAAAGGAGGTCGGCCCACACCTAAAAGGAGGACTAAACACTTCATGGAGGGGGTCCTCTGTCAAATTCCAAGCATCAACCCTGCCAGATTACAGATCTCTCACAGATTACTTCACCCAGAAAAAGATTCCCTTTCACTCATACCCAATCAACGAGAAAAACACATACAAGGCAGTGATCAAAGGTCTCTCCAGAGACACCGATCCCACAGAAATAAAGGAGCTTCTCATCGAGTGTCACTTCCAGGTTATTGAGGTCAAGCAGGAGACCAAGGCGTCTGACCCGAGCAACCCGGGAGAAGAGCGCAAGAAGAGAGTTTCGTTCAAAGTCATTCTGTACCCAGACGAAAGAGATAGAGAGCTCTTCATGAACTGTAAGGTTACGATAGAAAAGACAGCCTGAAGGCCCTGTTCAGTGCCAACAGCTGTATCACTCAGCAGAAGAATGCCATCACCCACCGAAGTGCATCAAGTGTGCCAGCCCACACTTGACTAACACCGGCAAAAAGAGCCGTGCAACCGCGGCAAAATGCATCCTATGTGGGGGCGATCATCCGGCCAACTACAGCCGATGCCCCACACGGATACAACTGATGTCTACCCGCCCCCCCTCGGTCGGCAAATGGTGCCGCCCAGTCGCGAGGCGCTTCCGCCTCTACGGCACCGTAGCCCACACCTGCGGCCAACGCGCAGGCAGCCAGCTCTGCCTCCGCCAGCAGCCGCAGAGCGACTGCGCCGGGCCGAGAAGCCTTTCCCTCGCTTCCCCCATCACACGCCCCGACGGCTGCTGCCAGCAAACGTTAAAACCTGCGAAGATCCCAGCGAGGATCCCCCCCACTCTACCTCACTGCGACACTCACCCCGCACTCAGCTCGCCCACCCCACCCCCATACCTCGCTCACGAACGGGACCTCACCCCACCCCCTATAGTTCCCTCACAACAGAAGACCGGAAACAGTACCTGCATTTGCGGTTTGGAGCCCGGGTGGTGTTGCTGCAGTAGCTGTTTTTGTTAGTGCGGAGTGCGCGTGGTATTTTTTTGTGCGTCTTTTTTTAATCATTGTGATTACAGTGTAGTGTTTCTGTTACTAAAATGAGTGCTTTTAAATGCGAAGTGTGTGGGCAAGTGTATAATTACAGAAAGAATCTCAGTCAGCATGTTTGCAAAAACCATCAACAAGAGCTGCCTGTTGCCACTACAACTACTGTAGCTTCTTATCAGTACTATGTGTGTGACAAAATTTTTTCTCTTAAAAATAATTTGTATCGCCACCAAAGAAATATTCATGGTTTGCAGGAAGGGGGGTTGTTCTTCAAGTGTACATTGTGCCCATTTCAAAGTAGTTCAAAACGGGGTTGGATAGATCATTTACAAACTGCTCATCAAATTCAACTTAATTCCGAAGATCTGCAGTTCTCAAATGAAGACGAGTTTTCCAAGTGGAAAGAAGACACTGAATGCACGACACATTCAAAGTTTATTAAAACGCATGGGTCTACTAGCTCTACACATTATTATGGCTGCCATCGGTCAGGTAACTTTATCTCCAAAGGTAAAGGCACAAGACATCTTAAATTGACAGGCAGCAACAAAATGAATGGAAAGTGCCCTGCAGAGATGAAAGTAACTGAACACGAAGGTGGAACATACCAAGTGCATTGTGTGTTGACCCACATTGGTCACAAACAAGATTTAATGCACCTGCCCCTGAGTCAAAAAGACTGGGAAACCATAGCAACAGATATTGCAATGGGACTTCCGTATGACAAAGTTCTAGATAACGTACGGACAAGTTTGCAGGATTCGGATTTGCAGAGAATCCATTTGACTACTAAGCAAGACTTATATATCATTGCAGCAAGCTATAACCTCTCCTCCAAGTCGGTCAGACATAAAAATGATGCAATCAGTGTCGAAGCTTGGGTAAAAGAAATGAAAAAAAGTGAGAATCTGTCTGTGTTATTCTATAAACCACAAGACTCGACTAGTGAACATCAAGAACTGAGGAGTGAGGAGTGAGGATTTTGTATTAGAGATAATGAACAGAGCACAACGCGAAATGTTATGAAAATATGGAGAAGACTGTATCTGTATTGATGGAACCCATGGGCTTAACGGGTATGATTTCGAAGTGACCACTCTCTTAGTACTGGATGATCTCAGGCAAGGATTCCCATGAGCATTTCTAATTTTGAACAGGAAGGATGCCGACGTTTTAAGCATATTTTTGCAGTACGTAAAATCACAGGTTGGACCAATTTGCCCCAATGTACTCATGTCCGATTTCGCAGTCATACAGTATTGCATGGAACAGGACAATGGGTGCTCCTAAGATGAGACACTATTTTACCTGGCATGTGGACAGAGCATGGAAAACTAATATCAAGGGGAAAATTTCAGATCTGGATAAAAGAAATGAGGTGTATCGGCTCATTAAATCAGTGTCAATGCTGAGAAAGGTAAGTATGTTTCAGTAATCACTGCAAAAAGCACTACAGAAGCTCAGTAGTGACCCTGACATCAGAATTTGCTTCATACTTCAAGACACACTATGAGGGAAATGTGGAGTGTTGGGCCTACTGTCACAGAATGTATGCCGGTCTCAATACCAACATGCATGTGGAGAGTATGCATAGGACGTTAAAGGAAATACAGATGCACAGATGCAAGACACATGAAACGACTGGACAAAGGCATATCTACACTAATGTCCCTAGTTACAGCCAAGATGTTTGACTGGCTTATAGCAAATGTAAAATGGAAGGTTACAAGGAAAGTTCAGGACATTCGTAATAAGCACAAAACTAGTTTGTTAATGGACAAGGACCTCGTCACTGAGGTAGATGGTGGTTGGGAAGTGCCATCCACATCATCTTCAGAGGTGTACATTGTTAAAGATAACAGAGTCAACTGTGAGTGCAAATTAAAATGTAGTGACTGCAATGTGTGCATACATAGGTATTACTGTACATGTATGGATTACAGTATTAGATTCAATATGTGTAAGCACATTCACATTGTTTGCCGAGATGACAGTGTCGGTGAAAATCCCCTGCAAAGTTCAGAGGTACTGGGTACTGATGTTGATGCCACCAGTGAGAGAGCAGCAATATTAGCTGAAGTAAACACAAAATACATTTCAAAAACACCGAAATCATTGTTAGAAGGAGGACAGAAGCTTATTTCATGCTTTCCAATATTTTCAGAGGAATGACGGAGACTGAACAGCAGTTGGTCAGAAAAACTGTGTTATCCTTAAAGGAAAATGTAGGAGCTGTTCGAGCCCGAAATGGTTATTTCAGAGAAACAGATAAGGGCCAGAAAAGAAAGCCAATGCCGCAGAGGAGGCTGTTTTCTTCCAAGAAGAAAACAGCACGTAATATTTCTCTGTCTGTTCCAAATGCTGAAGAAAGATGTGAAATAGTATAATCACTTCTGAATGAGGGTATGTATCAATTTTCAACTTACTGAGTAGGTGTGTGTGTGTGTTTTTAACCTTGGCAGAGTAAAATGTAATTCATGGTTAATATAGGAATTTGTGTTCAGTACCTGCCAACTTTGTGTGAATTATAATTTGAAATTTATATGCAGAGCTCGACACGAATCATGATGTTCCTGCGGGGCATAGTCGTGCCATGCCAGATGTACAGCACAGCGAAACAAGTGAAACTTGATGGGATCCATCATTCCAAATATGTGTGATACTACTCTAATGTCACATTAAGTAAAATTTAGAATTTTGCTGTTCAGTAGCAATGCAGTGTTTGGATTCTGATGTGAGAAGCCTTCCGCCACCACACGCCACGATGGTCGTCGCCATTTGCCCGCAGCTGAAACGGTTGCATTCGCTGCCTCCGCCGCCAAAGCCACTAAGTTTTCGCCGCTGCAAGTCGTGTCCTCAGAATTGAAAACAAAAGTGTCGTGTAGCAGCGGTGAAAAGCACTTGGGCTTCCGAGAGGAACCAGGGGCGCAACAGCTGTTGATTTCGCCAAAACTCTACAGAGTCAAGGCGCAACTGCCACTTTTCAGCATTTCTTACTCCTCTTCCGGTTCTCCTATTTGTTCTCGAGGAATAATAAATAGGAGCCCTAGGGACCTGTTAGGGAATTAATGAGCCAGGGGCCCATTCGCATTGGATCAGCCCGCGTTCACAGAGCTTAGCCTGCCTCTTCTGTTGTCTTTCATACAGGGCCACAGAAGAAGAAGAAGAAGAAGAAGAAGAAGAAGGAGGAGGAGGAGAATGGGAGGAAGTAGGGCCCCCACAACCCCCGTCCATCACGATGGACGCTCCGTCACCCGCCAACGAAGTGTCGGCGGAATACACCACGGATAGGATGCTGACCATGAATGCCGTAACAGACAGTGGCGAAATAGTGACTGTGGTCACTGTTGGGAGCTTGAAACGCGACTGCAGCTTCAAAGATTTATGCACGGAATGTACTCTAACCTACGCATCCTTTCTCCCCCCCGATAATACCACACGCCCCGACGTCCGCATCTTCACGCAGCTGGACCATCGCAGATTGGGAAGATTGAAGCATCGCCCAAGAGCAGCAGGGAGAGGAAGAGCTACAAAAAAAACTGCGCCAGACGCAGACGGCTGGAGGAAGCCCAAGAAGACGGCGCGGGCACGCCGACCCATTACCCCAGCAGTCGAGGTGCAGAACACCTTCCAACAGCTGCCAAATGACGCAACTCAGCCTGACGACAGCCCCAGCCCCTACCCCCACCCAAAGCCAAGACACCTACGCCGATCATTTGCTTCGAAGAAGCATACAAAACGCTCCTCGAAGTAATCAGGAATGTAGCCAATGATCCCTTCCAATTTAAGCCTGCTGGAGAAGACCTATACACGCTACACACAAGGTCAATGTCCGACTTTCTCAAACGAAAATTGGGGCTACTACACCTATGCCATTGACCACGAGAAGCCTATCATTCTAGTTATGAGAGGTCTCCCATATAAATTTAGCATGCAAGAGTTGCTTGCACTCAAAATTGTCCTTAGCTCAGTAACCAAGATAAAATCCCCCAAAACAGGCAAAGGGACTCCGTTGTTCATGATCATTGCCCCAGACACAGCAGACAATGGCCAACTCCACTACGTCACAAACATTGCCAACATGAGAGTTACAATGGAGAAGCCATGTCGCAAGTGCGGCCCGCAACTATGCTTCAGATGCCGGAGGCTGGACCATGTAACCAGACACTGCATAATGAAAGCTAAATGTGTTAAATGTGCTGAAGATCACCCCAGCGATAAATGTCTGAAACCGAATGGAGATGTGCCAAAATGCGCCAGATGTTCAGAGGCACACCCTGGCAGCTATATGGACTGCAAGGTGATAAAAAACCGTGTGGCTAGACAACGGACCGCATCAACAGCACGACCAGGCACCACTCTCGGCTCGGTCATCCCCAGACGAGGAAAAGCCCAAGCAGCAACAAGCACCCAGGGCCAAGGAGTGCGACAATAACAAACCAAGTCCATCCTAAGTCTTCCCACATCAGGCGCCCCCAGTACAACGAAGGAAGATGCCAACTCCCCCCCCCCCCCTCCAAACCCAGCCCCCCCCCCAAAAAAAAAAAACAGGTTGCAGTTGACTGAAATGATGACGCCTCTTCTGGAAGCTGTGACCACCGTTGTATCAGCAGCAATGGAAAAAATTGCCAAGTCTATCCCACAACAAATAGCTGCGGCAATTCAAGCCGCCCTCGTGGCAACACCATCAGCTAACAACAAACAAAAACATGGCTATTAGACAACACGGGTTGACCGTCTGCATATGGAATGCCAATGGCATAAGAAGGCAAATTTCGCCACTTCTTACAGGAAGGAGGAGTTTACGTGTGTCTAGTCGTTGACACACACCTGAAAGCAGGGGTAAATGTCAAGGCACCTAATGACAACTGCTTCAGGATGGACAGACTGACGGCTGGAGGAAATACTGCAGTTTACATCTGTAAGTTTCTCCGACACCACCCAATACAGCTATGCCCACTCATCATAACAGAAGCAACAGGGGTAGCAATAGAGACATCAAGAGGCGACATCCAATTTGTGGCAGTATGCAGGCCACCAGGAGGCACCCTCGAGGAGGCAGAATTTGATGCACTACTTGCAATGAGAGGGAACACCTTCCTAGGAGGAGATTTTAATGCCAAAAACATATTTGAGTAACAGAACTACAAACAATAGCGGGTGACGACTCCTACGTACGGCTGACAGATATAATGCCATAGTTATTGGACCACACGATCCCATCAGTATCCCAGCTAGAGGGCGCCACGATGTGCTCGACATGGCAGTCATCAAAAGTGTACCACAAGCCGTAAGTGCCAACACACGAAAAGTTCTGTCGTCGGACCACCTGTCCGTTGTCATTGACGCAGACCTAGATGGAGTCCACGCACCCGCAAAGAGGGGAATAAACACACGTGGAATAAACTGGCAAACCTACCGCCAGAACTTGGATGAAGAACTAGCCACACATCCAGACCCCACAGAAGCTGGGGCTGATGCCACTCGGCTGCACTTTACATCAAAAGCATCAGACGCCGCAACTGCAGCGACCCCACGCACACAACAACAGTGGAGAGACCACTCGAGGCAACTGCCAGCCACAATCCTGGCCATGATCGCGGAGAAGAAACGTCTTAATCGTGAGTGATTGAATACCAGACAGCCGCCCATCAAAAGAACGGTCAAGAGGCTACAAAGGCAAATAAAAGCTGAGATAGAAGCCCACAGATATCAGGAATGGGAGGAGAAAGTCGCCTAACTAGACACAAGCGACCAATCGGTATGGAAACTAAGAAAGAGCCTGCTGCAAAAAGGACACAGAATACCACCACTAGTAGTAAGTAAACAATGAACTCATCTGCGAACCCTACGCCAAGGCAAATGCCCTGGCAGACGTATTCGCCGAAAACTTCAAACCAGTCGAGGATCCGTTGACACTGCCCACATACAGCTAGTAGAAGAGCGGCTACCAAGGTTCCTACTACAACAACAACAACAACAAGAACTAGATGATGCCCTAGGACCTATCACAGTCGAGGAGATAGATCATGAAATTCAAGCCCTCAACCCAATACAGGCCGGTGGTCCAGATCTAGTAACAAAGAAGCTAATTCAACAAATGCCACCAACAGCAATCATTCTACTTGCTGCAGCATTCAACACCATCCTGACCTCTGCCCAGTACCCCTTAGCATGGAAACACGCTGAGATTATAGAAATATCAAAACCGGAAAAAGACCCCAGGTCGCCAAACAGCTACTGCCCGATAAGGCTTCTGCCAAGGGTCTCAAAAATATCCGAGCAGATCTACGCTGAAAGGCTTCTCCGATATATAGGAGCTGAGCGGATGCTGCCAGAAGAACAGTTTGGCTTTCGACATGGGCACGCCACCACACAGCAAATGCTGAGGGTCATCGAAGAGGCCCTGGACGCCATCGAGCGCTAGGAGTACTTCGCTGCAGTACTACTGGACGTATCACACGTGTTCCACTATGTTAGGCACAAGGACCTCCTGTACAAATTACTCATACCGGGGGTGCCAGTGTCATACGTCCTGTTGATCCAGAGCTACCTGAGTGGGCACACCTTCCACGTGAGGGCACAGGACGGCATATCTGGAGTACGAAGAATACAAGGTGGAGTACCACAGGGCAGTGTACTCGGCCCCCTGCACTACATCATGTACACTGCGGACCTCCCGACGGCAAACAGAATACAGTTCGGCCTATATGCCGACGATACTGGTGCGTACTCAAGGAGCAGAAGCGCAAACCATCTACAAGATCGACTGCAGGGAGCCTGAGACTCCAGAACAGAATGTGCAAAGAAATGACACCTGTCCTTTAACCCAAACGCGACCCAGGCCATAGCTATATGCCGTCAAGGACTACCAGCCGGGTACTGACAAATAACGATCAGAGGCACACAGGTACCATGGACAAAAAACAGCCAAATACCTCGGATTAACCCTGCACAAAAGCCTCGCATGGAAACCCCCACATCGAGGCAATACATTCAAAAGCACTGGGTAGGCTCAGACAACTCTACCCAGTAATGAACCTGACATCGTCCCTACCCCCACGACTGGGGATAGTGCTGTACCTCACCCTGGTGAGACTCGTCCTCGAGTATGGCGCGGTCGTGTGGGCGAATGCAGCCCACACCCACACCAGGCGACTTCAAAGCGTGCAAGACCGCGCCCTCAGGCGAGCTCTACACCTGCCACTGGAATTGCCGACAGCCGAACTGCATCACCTCGCGGGTGTCCTATGAGAAGTCGCAGAACTCACAGAACACCCTAATACGAAATCTAGAAAGCAGAATACACAGACTGGCCGCTACAAGACGGCCAGACCTGCTGAGGAACTGAAGGAGACAGCACCCATAACTCAGTCAATTAAGTAGCAAATAAGTCAGTAAAATCAAGCGATTTTTTAATTTAGTGTTCTCTTCAGAGTGCTCACAAACAACCTGTATCATCTTGAAATTGTAAACAAATACCTAGATAGCAAATAGGTAGATACAACAATCCCTTGTCAACACTGTAAGCCTCGGCAAAACTGACACATAGTGCTGATGTGACCATATAGATCAAGTATCTTAAGGGGTGTAGAACGCTTGCAGCTGGCAGTGGGTGGTTTACACTCGCAATTGTCCGCTGAGAGAACGCATCTCTACCTGGACTAGAATCTTTTGTCAACCGAGATGTCATCGCCTACAAAACCTGGCACTGTGAAATCGACCCGAAGACGCAAAGTAGACCTTGTTTTGTTTATGGTAATATGCCTTTTACTCTGTATACCCGTTCATGTAGAAAAGTTTCTAATGATGAGAAAATACATGTATGGATGCAAGGACTTTGTGTAGTTGCTGAGAATGTAACTGTAACTGGTGTATCCTCGCCAGCGAATGAAGCCGGAACTACTCAAAAATTGTTCACCTGGAATGTTGGCAGAATGTCATGTCTCTAGTTGGATGCAAAAAGATATTTTTGAGGAATGGTTCGACAAATTCATTGAATTTTCTAAAGCAACCAAAGAGAAACCCATGCTGTTATTGTTGGAAGGACAGTCAACCCTTATGCAGAGCCTGACTATAACTGATAGAGCAACCCACTGTACACACAGGTGTCAGCCTCTACATGTTTCATTCATGAAGCCTCTCAGCACGCACTAAGGTCAAGAGCTAACCAACTGGCTAAGACCAAATCCTGGTAAAGTTGTTACCATGTTTCCATGTTTCAGATTGCACTGCCATAAACGATTTAAAAAAAAAATAAAATAAAAAGATTTTGCCCTTTCGAACCAAATATCTTCCCAGATTCAGTGTTTGAAGCTTCTCTCAGTACAGACTTTTACAAAAACATGTGTTTCGTTAGGTCTCATAAAAGCATAGAAATGGAGAAAAAGAAGGCATTTGACAGGCGCCGTCTAATTGGACGTCCTCAAGACTATGAGAAAGTACTGCGAGAATTGTCAGAAGAAGAATGACAAGAATTGTCACATTCATGTGAATCTGAGTCAGAAGAGGAAGTTATTAAAGAAAGCCACAGCAGTGACTCCGAACAATCAACAGAGGAAACAGATGACCACCTGGTTGAAGTGGGGAGACAACGAACAGAGGATTGCCGATTTTACGTAGGAAAAGATAAAGAAACTACTTGGATAAGTAAACCACTTCCTTCTCCTAAAACCAAGGCCTACAACATCCTAAAAGTTTTGCCAGGTCCAAAAGCAAGTGCTGAAATTACGGAAAAAGAAATTGATGCATTTTACCTATTTCTTACTGATGGGGTGATTATTTTTCCTTAGGTTAAAAATGTGAAACTAAATGCTCCCACTCTTGGAAGTATGAAAGCTGCGCCCACCGAAGGGTTAATACAGTGAATTAGTTAGGATGCTACAGAGTTTCATCCCGTTATTTAAGTTGTGAATTAATATATTGTAGGGTGATTTTAATAATCAGCATGTGGGTAATGTTTATGAAGGGTCCAAGTAACATGCGGGTTCGATCTTTTAGTCCAGGGAATGCCACGTGCCTTACATAAATTAGCCTCTCTTATTAGCGTTGTGAGTAGCAAGAGCAATATTCCATTCTTGGACAGTTTCTCTTAGTGAAGCTATACGTGCGGCTTCACCGCAGGAACAGACCCTAGTGGGCAGTTTGCTTAAGGAACCCTCTTAGCGTTCGAGTCTGAAAGGAGCTGGGCTGCGAGGTAAAGTACCGCGTTGTGCAGAAGGGACAGAGGCTGCGGTGGACCGAATTCTGACCGCTCTGCGGAAATCCGTTGTCTTGGAGGTGAGCGAAAGGGGGCCCGCTAAGCGATGTGTAGCGGCTGGTTAGTGTGCAGAGACTTGTAACGTGTTGCACCGTACTAATCGTGATGCGTGAAATAAAATCCGGTGTGCAGTAAATGTATGACACTAGCAGACAAGTGTGAATGAATGTGAATACATAGAGTCCCCATCCATTACCTGAGCAAATTATCTGTTGGCTTATAATTGTAAAGGCACCCGGAGATTGACATTATTATCGAGATGTTAAATGTTGCAATCAGTAAAATAAATTAATGTTTAATTAATTGGTTTGCTATTATTCCAAACAAAATAGAATCCCGTATTTATAATGAGAATTAAAATCAGAAGTAATTATCAGAGAAATGGAGAATGATAAATAAGCTAGAAGCATTAGAAGGACAAACCTTTTATTAACCCTGCACATGACCAGGAATCTTTGTACTTGTTCCATTAACAAAGAAACGGACCTTCCCCATAACGGGAGCCTTTCAAATATGTACAGGAACCTTTCAATGCATCGATGGAAGAGTCCAAACGTTATTATTACATTTAATGATGTAGATTTGGTCCAGCAAGATAATATTAAGTACTTAGGAAGAGCGTTTGACAAACAACTGATCTTTAAGCAGCATATCACTCAAATCTGTAAAAATGGCTCACAATCTTATCTAAATCATATCATCTACTGAAAGGGAATGGGTTAACAATTCGCTCTAAACTTAAGATGTACATGAAGATAGTCTTACCAGCCATTTTATATCGGTCATATCTCTGATTCCTCTGACTGGCAACCAAAGCACCCTGTTATCAGAGTCGTGTGCAATCTCACGAACTTCTCATCACTGATATCAAACAAAAATCCGAATCATTCTTCAGCAAAGGCGCAACCTCCCAATACACCCAATACGTCACCCCAGAGCACAACACCACCAAATTCCCAGAAATGACGATCACACGCCAATTCCACCTCTAAACAATCAACACTACTACAATTACACAACAAAATAATGCTACAACGCCATCAAACCATCAGTTTCGTTTCCCAAAAGTATCAGACAGAAGGCAGGAGCTAAAGTAACTCGTGGTCCTTTAAAACCACAGGGGTCTCAGAACCCATCCGACAACCTCACGCCAAACCCCAAGGTAGCAAATATGTGTTGGCGTGAGGGTGAAGGCTACGACTTACGTCTGTGGACTGCAAATTGTGGAGCCATTCGGGTGAACTCTGCTAACTTCGGTTCGGCTGACTTCAGGTCTGCTCCACTCGTAGCCCTTCTGGTGGCAGACTGTGAAAGCTTGACAGTTTACACGTGACAGTTGACAGTCGCTGTTACTTTCGGCTGAGTCGTGTGTGTATTGTTCGTTACTTCGCTTGTTTTTGTTGTTGTTACCGTGTTGTTGTTATTGTGTGGTCCGGTTCTCATTAGAAATATGGAGCAATACAATTGCAATTTGTGCACTGCAACTTCTAGCAACAATAGAAACTTATATCGCCACATCCGCTGCAAGCACCCGGTTGCTGTTGGTGAAAAATTTTCGTGTGTTTTGTGTGGGTATTCCATTCCCAGAGCAGAAGCGCCATGAGAATGCTGTACATAAAAACAGAACGCAAAAATATAGTACTGTGTGCTTTATGTGACTTTGGCAACTCAAATAGAAACGGAATGCTTCAACATTATTCATTCCACCATGATCTAGTTATCCGCGAAGAAAATCATGAATTTTGTGATCAAAGTAAATTTTATGAATGGAAACGTGAATTAGAAAAAGATACTGTGAGTGAACTTGTATATGCAAGAGGACAATGTAATAAAAGTGCAGATGGAAGCAGTAAGTTATATTTTAAGTGCCACCGTGATGGAAATTAAAAACCCCGTGAAAGAAATAAGCGTCACTTAAAACTAATGGGCAGTAATAAAATTGGTGGTCACTGCCCATCTAGAATAGATGTGACACTTTGTGCATCGGGTCAAGTGAAAGTTATATTTTGTAGCAGACATGTGGGTCATCAGGAGGAGATGGGCCAGTTGAGGGTTTCGAAATTTGAAAGAGAGGAAATAGCAAAGAAAATTGCTATGGAAATTCTGTTTGATAACATTCTCGACTCCCTTATACACTCCTGGAAATTGAAATACGAACACTGTGAATTCATTGTCCCAGGAAGGGGAAACTTTATTGACACATTCCTGGGGTCAGATACATCACATGATCACACTGACAGAACCACAGGCACATAGACACAGGCAACAGAGCATGCACAATGTCGGCACTAGTACAGTGTATATCCAGCTTTCGCAGCAATGCAGGCTGCTATTCTCCCATGGAGACGATCGTAGAGATGCTGGATGTAGTCCTGTGGAACGGCTTGCCATGCCATTTCCACCTGGCGCCTCAGTTGGACCAGCGTTCGTGCTGGACGTGCAGACCGCGTGAGACGCCGCTTCATCCAGTCCCAAACATGCTCAATGGGGGACAGATCCGGAGATCTTGCTGGCCAGGGTAGTTGACTTACACCTTCTAGAGCACGTTGGGTGGCACGGGATACATGCGGACGTGCATTGTCCTGTTGGAACAGCAAGTTCCCTTGCCGGTCTAGGAATGGTAGAACGATGGGTTCGATGACAGTTTGGATGTACCGTGCACTATTCAGTGTCCCCTCGACGATCACCAGTGGTGTACGGCCAGTGTAGGAGATCGCTCCCCACACCATGATGCCGGGTGTTGGCCCTGTGTGCCTCGGTCGTATGCAGTCCTGATTGTGGCGCTCACCTGCACGGCGCCAAACATCCATACGACCATCATTGGCACCAAGGCAGAAGCGACTCTCATCGCTGAAGACGACACGTCTCCATTCGTCCCTCCATTCACGCCTGTCGCGACACCACTGGAGGCGGGCTGCACGATGTTGGGGCGAGTGGAAGACGGCCTAACGGTGTGCGGGACCGTAGCCCAGCTTCATGGAGACGGTTGCGAATGGTCCTCGCCGATACCCCAGGAGCAACAGTGTCCCTAATTTGCTGGGAAGTGGCGGTGCAGTCCCCTACGGCACTGCGTAGGATCCTACGGTCTTGGCGTGCATCCGTGCGTCGCTGAGGTCTGGTCCCAGGTCGACGGGCACGTGCACCTTCCGCCGACCACTGGCGACAACATCGATGTACTGTGGAGACCTCACGCCCCACGTGTTGAGCAATTCGGCGGTACGTCCACCCGGCCTCCCGCATGCCCACTATACGCCCCCGCTCAAAGTCCGTCAACTGCACATACGGTTCACGTCCACGCTGTCGCGGCATGCTACCAGTGTTAAAGACTGCGATGGAGCTCAGTATGCCACGGCAAACTGGCTGACACTGACGGCGGCGGTGCACAAATGCTGCGCAGCTAGCGCCATTCGACGGCCAACACCGCAGTTCCTGGTGTGTCCGCTGTGCCGTGCGTGTGATCATTGCTTGTACAGCCCTCTCGCAGTGTCCGGAGCAAGTATGGTGGGTCCGACACACCGGTGTCAATGTGTTCTTTTTTCCATTTCCAGGAGTGTATATCCTATTCAAGATAGTGGTTTGCAGCATCATAACTTGCTGTTCAGAAAAGATATCCACAATGTAGCACAAAGTTACAACCTGAAGTCTGAGGCTATAATACATAAAAACGATTGTACTAGTGTGGAATCGTGGGTGAGGGAGATGCAGGAGACAGGATCTGTTGTGCAGTACTACAAACCACAAGGTGTTGTATCACAAGAATACAACCTGCAAAATGAAGATTTCATTTTAATAATAATGAACGAAGCGCAAAAATATATGTTGGTGAGATTTGGAGGTAACTGTGTTTGTATGGACAGCACCCATGGTTCAAATGACTATGGGTTCAAATTGACAACGTTATTGGTGTTAGACGAATTATGGCAGGGATTTCCATGTTCGTTCATGTTTTCTAACAGAGGAGATCTTCCAGTAGTGGAAGTTTTTTTAAGTGCCATAAGAAACACACTGCAAGTCCCAGTACATACAAATTTGTTGATGTCTGACATGGCATATGTATTTTTCAATGCTTAGTGCAAAATAATGACTCCACCTAAGCAAAGATTATTCTGTTCATGAAATGTTGACAGAGCGTGGAGAAAAAATCTGTGTAGGGTAAAGGGACACGAAAATCAAGTGCAAGTGTATAAACTAATTAGAACATTAATGGATCACAACAACCGAGGAAGTTTTCAGGGAATTTTAGAAGAGGCTATACACTACATGAAAACAACCGGACCTTTCCAAATTTGGGATATATTTTAAGAAAACCTACAAGGCCACAGCTACAAATTGGGCATATTGTTACCGACAGCACAACACTGCAAACACCAACATGCATTTAGAAAGAATGCATGGTGTAATCAAACACACATATTTGAAGGGAAAGAAGCCCAAGCGACTGGATGTGGCTATCCACACACTTATGCGCTACTTGCGAGACAAGTTGGGTGATAGGTTGATCCATTTGAATAAAGGAAAACTGACGACCAAATTATGAACCATAAGGCAACGACATCTATCATCAGAGCAGTTGAAACCTGAAAATGTTATTTGTGGAGATAGAGAGTGGGCAGTAGTATCAGCAAACACTGAGGAGACATACATCGTAAAAAAATTGCAAGGCAGTCTATGCAAATGTGAGCTATGGTGCTCTGACTGCAAAGCTTGTATTCATGAATACACCTGTAGTTGAGTTGATTCAGCTATCACATTCAATGTGTGCGAACATATTCACTTAGTTTGCACATTTGCAGCTGAAAAAGCTGATAGCGAACCTGAGTCCTCGGACACTGACTTATTGTCTGTGAGCCAGGTAGTGGCGATAATCAGGACGTCATAATAAAGGAGCTGCAAAACCCTGTCACATCGAGACACTTTAAAAGCCTGGAACACAAGTGAGAAAAGCTTTTGCAACAGAGGGAATGAGCAGTGACTGATATACACTTTGCAGGAGGGGTCTTGAGCCACAGTTCTTGAGTGAATGTTTAGAACCCTATTATTCTGGAATTGCTTTATTGATTTATTGTTCCATTTTCATCTACAGCTGCACAATGTGCAAGAGATATTTGGATTTTTATGTTAATATTAACAGTTTTACATATAATATATCTTTGTACATAATAAAACACATTAATATATTAATAAATGATGAATACTTAAATAAATGTTGTTACGCTATATACAGAGAGAGAAAATACAAACGTTCTTCTGAATGAGACTACATTTGGTTAACATAGAAAAATTTATTTTGTAGGTATTCATTTACTGTGTAAAAGCAGTGATCAACCAAGTACGACTTCAATTCAGATTTAAAGTTACCAATGTTTTGTTACGTGTTTAATGGTATCTGGTAAGGCATTGTATAGATTGATACTAAGATGGATAAGACCATTTTGAAATAATGGTGTGTTGGCGCTTTGAACATGTACATCCAATTTTTGTCTTATCATAGCTCTGTACTGTGTGATTTTGAGTGATGAGTGGTCTTTTTGTATGTAAGTTTTCCTTTAAATGCATTATATTTTCAAGTATATATATGCAAGGAAGTGGCATGATCATCCTTTTTTGAAACAATGGTTTGCACGATTTGCGATTATCTACCCCTTCCATTATTCTTATAATTTATTTTTTTTAATTTTGAATGTTTTGATGGCACCTCCAGAATTTCCCCAGAACACAATCCTGTACCGCACGTGAGAGTCCACAACTGCATAATATATGCACTGAAGAGTGTTGTAGCTGGTACAATTTTTTAATGTATGTAACACAAAACAAGAAGTACTTAATTTTTTGTTCATTTGCTTAATATGTGCTTTCCATTTCAAGTTGTCCTATAGATGAAGGACAAGAAATTTGGTACAGGCTGTTTTGGCAATTGTCTGTCTATATAGCTCTAGATTGGGTGATATCAGATTTTTTGTTAGTGCTGTGTGTATGTACATAGCTACAGTTTTTGCAATGTTTACTATTAACTCACTGTCATCAAAGTAACATGTTAGCCTGTCAGTGGCTTCTATTATGTTTTTTACAAGAACACGTAAAACGTATTTTTTTAATTGACTGGTGTACTGATGTTTCTCATATTTTGGAGATGAGGAGCAAGATCAATTACTTTCTTAGCCTCTCCATTTCCGATTGATTAAATACGTAGCAAAAGGTGGGTAATTCTTCATTCTATTATATATACCGATACATATCTGCAAATTTTTACAGCACTCTTGGAGGATTTTTAAAGAGACACTCCATACATAAATGGAGTGGGGGGGGGGGGGGGAAATCTAATAATCAGCACAGAGGGCATAACCTCTGTCATACACTTCAGAACGAAAATCAGCTGAGAAGCTACTGAGTATAGATTTGTTTTATCTACATGGCCACACTACTGATTATATTTTAAGATCATTCTCCTTGAATATAATTGTAGATTCAAACCAAATTTCATCAAAGTGGTAACTGATAAAATTTTAATAGAAATCTGAACAATCTGATACAGAATGTCGTATGTGCAATTTAAATTGCATATCTGAGGCAATTAAGATTACAAATCTTATCAAAGAAAGATACTGTCTTCTACTTCACCATGGTTCTAACCACATAAAAATTGTGCTTTACATTTTAAAGCCTTTATCAGTAGCAGCGATGATTTTCATTTGCATTTGCATTTGGCAATCAGAGCGCACAGGCAATTAATGTTGTGAACTCGCACTGTTACACTGAAGTACTTGTAAATTTCTGTAAACACAGTTTGCACTTAACTAACAATTTCTTAACACGAAATATCTTTAGTGAGTAAATTTCCTATGTCACTACTACTAAAATTATAGAAACAGATCGCCCAATTTTTAAAATATTTCGAGTACCAACAAGTAATGTGTAGATCTCACTCTAATAATAGGCTCATTACACTAATTACCTTATTTCATAAAGCCTGCCAGCTGTTTCTGACTCTTCAGTCCACTGCAACCTATTAATAAATAATTACCTCAGGTTTATGAAACAGCAATGTCGAAAAGGCTGCCTTCGAATCAAGTTTTAAATTTAGGACATTTCGAGAAAAGCCCAGCATCCCGTGATCCACCTATTAGATAGCTAACATGTTGACTGAGGTGAGAGTAGAACTTTTGGTTTGGTCACCACGTGGGTGCGGGCGTGGAGGGGCACCATCTTTTTTTTTATTTTTAGAAAAAAAATCCTTCCTCAGCAATAGGCAATTCTTCGTGGCAATGAATAACTGCAATAGCCACTTCAGACCAGTAGCTGCAGGGGTACCCCAAGGTTCCGTCATGGGCCTGACACTGTACTACTTGTGCACCAACGGCATCCCACATCAGACGGTTGGGGGGAGTGGGGAGGGGGGGAGGGGGATGGCAGCTAACTATTCGCTATTCACCGACGACACACGCCAATCTTCAGCAGCAGCGCCGACCTGATGTACATTGTTGCAAGGAAACTGGAGGAGCACCTGCCGCCGTTGGATAAGCAGCTGAGCAGCAAGTCGTATACTCCTAGCTCACTCATTTGTTACATAGTTTAATTCTTAATTTCTTTGCGTGTTTTTGGTACTTGCATTGTTTAATTCATAAATTTCGGGCGTATTATAGTATTTGAGAGTTGTAGCATCGCGTTTTAGTACCTGAATAGTGTAAATTTGCGTAGTCGTTTGTCTACTGTTTTTGTTTTGAACGGCCAGTGTCGGTTGGTCACAGTCAGTGTGCTCCCTACCGCCGTTGGATAAGCAGCTGAGCAGCAAGTCGTATACTCCTAGCTCACTCATTTCTTACATAGTTTAATTCTTAATTTCTTTGCGTGTTTTTGGTACTTGCATTGTTTAATTCATAAATTTCGGGCGTATTATAGTATTTGAGAGTGTAGCATCGCGTTTTAGTACCTGAATAGTGTAATTTCGCTTAGTCTCCTTCCGCCGCCGAGCAGTGTCAGCAGTGCGCAAGTAGCAGCATTACTGCATTTACTAGGCAATCTTGTATTTTAATAACCATTTAAATTTTGTCGATTTGTTTGCGCTCTCTGTAGATTAGTTCAGACGTTCTTTGCAAAACAGTTTTTAGCATGGATAGGGACTGCAACTGCTGTGTTCGGATGCAGGCTGAGTTGGCATCCCTTCGCTCCCAGCTTCAGGCAGTGTTGGCTTCGGTCACACAGCTTGAGGCTGTTGCCAATGGGCATCACTGTGGGGGTCCGGATGGGGGTTTGTCGGGGACGGCCAGCTCGTCCCACGCATCCCCTGATCGGACTATGACTGTGGTTGCCCGGGATACTGCCTGCATTGAGGCTGATCCCTCACTTGTGGTAGAGTGGGAGGTCGTTTCAAGGTGTGGCAGGGGGCGAAAGACATTCCGGAGGGCTGAACGGAAAGCCTCTCCAGTTTGTCTGACGAACCGGTTTCAGGCTCTGTCTCAGGCTGATACTGATCTTCGGCCTGACATGGCTGCTTGTCCTGTTCCAGAGGTTGCCCCTCAGTCTGCAAGATCCGGGCAGTTGCAGAGGGTGGGCTTACTGGTAGTTGGGAGCTCCAACGTCAGGCGCGTAATGGGGCCCCTTAGGGAAATGGCAGCAAGAGAGGGGAAGAAAACAAATGTGCACTCTGTGTGCATACCGGGGGGAGTCATTCCAGATGTGGAAAGGGTCCTTCCGGATGCCATGAAGGGTACAGGATGCACCCATCTGCAGGTGGTCGCTCATGTCGGCACCAATGATGTGTGTCGCTATGGATCGGAGGAAATCCTCTCTGGCTTCCGGCGGCTATCTGATTTGGTGAAGACTGCCAGTCTCGCTAGCGGGATGAAAGCAGAGATCACCATCTGCAGCATCGTCGACAGGACTGACTGCGGACCTTTGGTACAGAGCCGAGTGGAGGGTCTGAATCAGAGGCTGAGACGGTTCTGCGACCGTGTGGGCTGCAGATTCCTCGACTTGCACCATAGGGTGGTGGGGTTTCGGGTTCCGCTGGATAGGTCAGGAGTCCACTACACGCAACAAGCGGCTACACGGGTAGCAGGGGTTGTGTGGCGTGGGCTGGGCGGTTTTTTAGGTTAGATGGCCCTGGGCAAGTACAGAAAGGGCAACAGCCTCAACGGGTGCGGGGCAAAGTCAGGACATGCGGGGACCAAGCAGCAATCAGTATTGTAATTGTCAACTGTCGAAGCTGCGTTGGTAAAGTACTGGAACTTCAAGCGCTGATAGAAAGCACCGAAGCTGAAATCGTTATAGGTACAGAAAGCTGGCTTAAGCCAGAGATAAATTCTGCCGAAATTTTTACAAAGGTACAGACAGTGTTTAGAAAGGATAGATTGCATGCAACCGGTGGTGGAGTGTTTGTCGCTGTTAGTAGTAGTTTATCCTGTAGTGAAGTAGAAGTGGATAGTTCCTGTGAATTATTATGGGTGGAGGTTACACTAAACAACCGAACTAGGTTAATAATTGGCTCCTTTTACCGACCTCCCGACTCAGCAGCATTAGTGGCAGAACAACTGAGAGAAAATTTGGAATACATTTCACATAAATTTTCTCAGCATGTTATAGTCTTAGGTGGAGATTTCAATTTACCAGATATAGACTGGGACACTCAGATGTTTAGGACGGGTGGTAGGGACAGAGCATCGAGTGACATTATACTGAGTGCACTATCCTAAAATTACCTCGAGCAATTAAACAGAGAACCGACTCGTGGAGATAACATCTTGGACCTACTGATAACAAACAGACCCGAACTTTTCGACTCTGTATGTACAGAACAGGGAATCAGTGATCATAAGGCCGTTGCAGCATCGCTGAATATGGAAGTTAATAGGAATATAACAAAAGGGAGGAAGGTTTATCTGTTTAGCAAGAGTAATAGAAGGCAGATTTCAGACTACCTAACAGATCAAAACGAAAATTTCTGTTCCGACACTGACAATGTTGAGTGTTTATGGAAAAAGTTCAAGGCAATCATAAAATGCGTTTTAGACAGGTACGTGCCGAGTAAAACTGTGAGGGACGGGAAAAACCCACCGTGGTACAACAACAAAGTTAGGAAACTAGTGCGAAAGCAAAGAGAGCTCCACTCCAAGTGTAAACGCAGCCAAAACCTCTCAGACAAACAGAAGCTAAACGATGTCAAAGTTAGCGTAAGGAGGGCTATGCGTGAAGCGTTCATTGAATTCGAAAGTAAAATTCTATGTACCGACTTGACAGAAAATCCTAGGAAATTCTGGTCTTACGTTAAATCAGTAAGTGGCTCCAAACAGCATATCCAGACACTACGGGATGATGATGGCATTGAAACAGAGGATGACACACGTAAAGCTGAAATACTAAACACCTTTTTCCAAAGCTGTTTCACAGAGGAAGACCGCACTACAGTTCCTTCTCTAAATCCTCGCACAAACGAAAAAATGGCTGACATCGAAATAAGTGTCCAAGGAATAGAAAAGCAACTGGAATCACTCAATAGAGGAAAGTCCACTGGACCTGACGGGATACCAATTCGATTCTACACAGAGTACGCGAAACAACTTGCCCCCCTTCTAACAGCCGTGTACCGCAAGTCTCTAGAGGAACGGAAGGTTCCAAATGATTGGAAAAGAGCACAGGTAGTCCCAGTCTTCAAGAAGGGTCGTCGAGCAGATGCGCAAAACTATAGACCTATATCTCTGACGTCGATCTCTTGTAGAATTTTAGAACATGTTTTTTGCTCGCGTATCATGTCATTTCTGGAAACCCAGAATCTACTATGTAGGAATCAACATGGATTCCGGAAACAGCGATCGTGTGAGACCCAACTCGCCTTATTTGTTCATGAGACCCAGAAAATATTAGATACAGGCTCCCAGGTAGATGCTATTTTTCTTGACTTCCGGAAGGCGTTCGATACAGTTCCGCACTGTCGCCTGATAAACAAAGTAAGAGCCTACGGAATATCAGACCAGCTGTGTGGCTGGATTGAAGAGTTTTTAGCAAACAGAACACAGCATGTTGTTATCAATGGAGAGACGTCTACAGACGTTAAAGTAACCTCTGGCGTGCCACAGGGGAGTATTATGGGACCATTGCTTTTCACAATATATATAAAGGACTTAGTAGATAGTGTCGGAAGTTCCATGCGGCTTTTCGCGGATGATGCTGTAGTATACAGAGAAGTTGCAGCATTAGAAAATTGTAGCGAAATGCAGGAAGATCTGCAGCGGATAGGCACTTGGTGCAGGGAGTGGCAACTGACCCTTAACATAGACAAATGTAATGTATTGCGAATACATAGAAAGAAGGATCCTTTATTGTATGATTATATGATAGCGGAACAAACACTGGTAGCAGTTACGTCTGTAAAATATCTGGGAGTATACGTGCGGAACGATTTGAAGTGGAATGATCATATAAAATCAATTGTTGGTAAGGCGGGTACCAGGTTGAGATTCACTGGGAGAGTGCTTAGAAAATGTAGTCCATCAACAAAGGAGGTGGCTTACAAAACACTCGTTCGACCTATACTTGAGTATTGCTCATCAGTGTGGGATCCGTACCAGGTCGGGTTGACGGAGGAGATAGAGAAGATGCAAAGAAGAGCGGCGCGTTTCGTCACAGGGTTATTTGGTAACCGTGATAGCGTTAAGGAGATGTTTAATAAACTCAAGTGGCAGACTCTGCAAGAGAGGCGCTCTGCATCACGGTGTAGCTTGCTGTCCAGGTTTCGAGAGGGTGCGTTTCTGGATGAGGTATCGAATATATTGCTTCCCCCTACTTATACCTCCCGAGGAGATCACGAATGTAAAATGAGAGAGATTAGAGCGCGCATGGAGGCTTTGAGACAGTCGTTCTTCCCGCGAACCATACGCGACTGGAACAGGAAAGGGAGGTAATGACAGTGGCACGTAAAGTGCCCTCCGCCACACACCGTTGGGTGGCTTGCGGAGTATCAATGTAGATGTAGATGTAGATGAAATCCACATCTGGGTACTCCGATGAAAAATAACCATATATTCCGACAAAACACAGGCCATAATGTCCACTTACAAAAGTATCCCAGACGAAGCATCACTATCAACGGAACAGCGATACCCTGGAGAACCAAAGTCAAATATCTGGGCATTGTACTCGGCTCAAGACTGACATTTCAAAAGCACGTCGAACAAATCTGTAACCGTGGCCAAGGCCTCATTTACCGGCTCCACCTGCTTATCGAAGGAAACAGACTACAGATAAAGACCAAACTCTGTCTATTTAAAACATTGGTTTAACTTGTAATCACTTACGGGTCAGAAATATGGGCCATCAGTGTAGACACACACATGAAAAAAGTGCAAGTTATACAAAAACGATTCCTCAGAATAGCTGCAGACACGTCCCGTTTCCTAACGAACACAGACATGTACACAGCACACAACATCACGAACGTAACACAAACCGTCCAACAACAAGCACAAACCTCTTACACCACAACACAATCCTCCTCCTCTGCCCTTATCCAATCACTTGGCAATATCCCTCCATAACCCAGAACCAAATTTCCAGGATGATCACCGATCAAAATTTCAACCTCTAACACTACACCTCATCCATCAAGTCACCACCTTCCAACAAGTTCGCATCCATCACGCAGAAAACCAAACTTCAGACACAAGGAAACTGTCTCCTTGTCACGGGTCTCTGTACATAAAGGGGTCAAGTACCCGTCAGACACTCCAGTCGGCCAACTTTCATTCGATTAGCAGAGCTACTGGCGCACTGAGCGGACGCACTGCGCAGCTCGCGAGCTCCCGTTCTGCAGCCTTGGGGGTGTCCTCTCCACTCTAGGTAGGCCTACTCTCCTCCGGGAGTTGGAGTGTAGGTCACAAAATTGTCGTGTTCGTCATGCAAAACAGTTGTGTCTGCACGTGACAGATGCGTATATCGTGACCACAGTGTTACCGTTTGCCTGTTTACTGACGAGCGCGAAGGCTTTAGTCCGGATTTGTGCAACTGCGGAGCTGTACTTGGCGCTTCACTTGCCGAGCGCATTTCTTTTTTTGGCGCCACGGGGCATCCTCTATGCTCCTCCACAGGGTATTAGAGAATTTGCAGGCTAGGGCCCGTTGCGCGGCACAGATACCCCGTGTCTGCTAAGGCGTAGTAATCGGCTCTGGTGCCGATACCTGCCGCTTAGTTGCGGAAATGAGAAGCAAACACCATTCAATGTCCCATGGCGGCACCAGAAACTGATTGATGATAGTATAGCTTCATCGAATCTTTCGAGGGAATCCTCATCTCTCGCCAGAGAACCCGCAGCCAATGTGGGGCTGCACAAACAGCGGCTAACACATACAAGGTTCGACTGCAGTCTGTGCAGGAAGAGACGGACGCTGGGAGCTCAGAGTTCTGGAGAACAAAACCTCGTTACTGACGATGACAGGAGGAAGTCAGATAATGGCGGGGAAAACGAACAACAGGAGCAGATCGTAGTTAATGCACCAATTGCAAACTCATTCTCTGTGCTGGAAAATGAGGACACAGGGGTGAGAGGGTGAAATGCAACCAGTTAGGCGTAAGAGGAAGGAGCAGGTACCGCGAATCATCGCCTGCATTGCAAGGAGAAGCTCGGTATTCCTCGAGGAGTTGCAAGCGGGGATAAAGGGGAAAGAGTTAACGGAGGAAGGGTTCGTAGTATTTTTGATCCATCAATTCCCAAAACCCACCTCGACATAAGAGGAGAATCACAGCCGCAAGAAGGAGCCCAGCTTCTTGGCAGTGCTAGAAAACAATGAGGAGGCGCAAAGGGTATTTAAACTGCGATACCTACTAATCTTCCGGATAACAATACGGTGGTACAACAAGACTGAAGGTGCCAGCCAGTGCCATACATGCCAGAAGTTTAACCACTCTAGTAACAACTAACTTACGACCGAGATGTGTTAAATGTGCAGCACCTCACCTCATGAAGCTATGGAAACAGCAGAGTGGCAACCCCAGTCTGTATCAACTGTGAGGGCTCCCATCCGACTAACTACCGCAGCTGTGAAGTGTTACAAAATCAGCAGCAGCAGAAAACTGCTCCTACAACAATTGCCGCAGGGAATTTTAAACACTTTAATTTCCAGATCGCTCATTGGTCAGGAGTCACCCCACCCAATGGTTAGGCCGGAAGGAACGAGTGGGGACTCTGGAATGGACGGATGGCAGATTGGTAATGGCTGAGCAGAACTGCTCACAAAGAGGAGATAGGAATGAAATACTTAAGGCAATTATCATTCACCACAAGTGAATATCTTCTTTTTCAGCTCACATTAGAAATATTTTTAGTAAATTTTAGACGGGCGAAAATCTGTGTAGGCTGGTAGAACTTGTGCGTGTGATAAATTTGGGTTGGTAACTTGGCACATTAAGTTTCATTAAACAGTTCGTATTTAAATAAAAGTTTGTTGCTATTACTTTAATAGGTGTAAAGAATTCGTGTGACGAACATGGGTATTTTTATCACCTTGCACATACGACATGGGGCAGATGAAGAAGATGAACTGTGTGGTTCGAAAAGTGCTTGGTAGGGGAGACCGGGGACAAAATAACAGGGTATGAAAGTAACATCCCTCCCCTACCTTCGCATGTAGTTCCGAAAATCACGTGATTCAAACAATGTATTCCCTTCTTGTTTTCCAATTGCCTACCAATTGTTGGCCAGTATTGGAGAGTGTTTACTGTGGCGCAATAAAACGTTTTTTCAGAGTTTCACGTAAGTTTTCTCAATTTTCTTAGTTTTGTGATAACGGTGGCATTGCGCTGTAAACGTAAGTCTACTGTAATAATTTAACTATGTGAAACTTTCAGTGTTACGCCACCATTATCAACTTTTTCATTGCTTGTATAGATTGTGTCTAAAATATCAATTAAACAGAAAAGCGTGGTCAGGGACAAAAGAAACATTACTACTGGGGACGAAAGTAACAGTGTTTCTTCCATCCCCGTTACTGAAAAAGTATTATTAGCTGCAGGTCCCCTTTTTTTCGTTAGCGAACAGTAAATTAGGTATGACTCTGTTATGAGTAGCAGTGTCTTGCTGAACAAACTCGTTATTATTGAACAGACACGTTATTTACTTAGTTATTTAGTTACAGGGAATTATGCCATAAACAGGGGTTAGAATGACTACAAGAGGACTAACTCCTACTACTGCATATCAAACTGCGGCAGATGATGCTGCAAATTTTAATACAAGTATTAGAGAAGCAGCAAAGAAACACAATGTATGCCGTGTGACATTGAATCGGTACATTAAAAAGAAAGAGAAACGTATGAGTGATAGCAGCACACCAATGCCTCGTGCTGGATATCGAAGTGTAAGACGAGTTATTTGATGAACAAGAAAAAATTCTAACTGAATATGTGATTAAAGCGTCGGAGATATTTTACGGGCTTTGCCCTAAGGATATCCGTAAATTATCTCACGAACTGGCAACGACAAACAATATACCAATTCCATCAACATGGGTGGACGATCAAACTGCAGGTCGAGAGTGGTTTTCTGCATTCATGAAGAGGAATCCCCAGTTGTCTATTCGGTCGCCTCAACGCACAATTCTTGCTCGAGCAACGAGCTTTAATCCAACAAATGTGAATGCCTTTTTAAACAACCTGGCTACCGTTATGGAGAGATATAAGTTAGAGCACATGGACATCTGGAATATGGACGAGACAGGTGTCACTACTGTTCAGAAAGCAAGCAGGATTGTTGCTAAACGGGAAATAAAGCAGGTAGGAGCTATCACGTCGGTTGAAAGAGGCACTCTTGTCACTGTTGCTATTGCCATCAACACTCAGGGAAACAGTACACCACCTCTCTTTGTATTCCCTCGCTTGAGGTATCGTGACCATTTCATTCGAGACGGTCCTATTGGTTGCATTGGAGCAGGAAATGCGAGTGGCTGGATGAAAAAGGAAGAATTTTTGTTATTCTTGCACCAATTCGTAAAATTTCCTAAACCAACTCCTGAGCACAAATGTTTACCGCTCCTCGTCAATCAAGAATCTCATATCCATCAGAAGCCTGAATTTTTGCAAAAGCAAGGGGATTTTTATGCTGCTATTCCCATCGCACTGTACACATAAGATGCACTCTCTAGACCGTTCAGTTTATGGTCCAGTTAAAAAGATGGTGAATACTTTTGCCGACATCTGGATCAAGAGCGATCCAGGAAAGACCATGTCAATATATGACGCCCCTTCAATTGTAAGGGAAGCACTTCCACTTGCTGTAACTCCCAAAAACACTGCAGCAGGGTTTCACTGCAAAGGCTTAGTACCATTTAACAGGAATGCGTTCAGTGAAATCGCTTTTGCACCATCTTCTGTCACTGATTGCCCAGCACAAGCTTCCAATTATGGAAAGCAAACTATGTCCTTAGCAGAATCATTAGCGATTTCTAGTGGCCCATCTGAAGCTGGGAGAGCATCTAATCCTGATCCAGTAGCAATATGCGAGACAACACTTTCAAATGTCACAGCCTGTTATGCAGGACCTAGTGGTTTACCATCACCATGTTTAGTTCGTGCAGCCTTTTCACCCGAAGGTGTTCGTCCGTTACCAAAAGCAGGACCAAGGCAAGAAACAAGAAAAGAAAGTGGAGAACAAGACTAGGGCTCTTCTCAAGGACGCGCATTCACCATAGGGTGTCGCCAAGAAATTGACACCTCAAGGACCTGTACCGCCAAGACTTTATGGACTTCCTAAAGTCCACAAAGAAGGGGTGCCGTTGCACCCAATTGTCAGCAACATCAGGGCACCGACATATTTGCTGGCCTAATACCTGGCAGAACTGTTAAGCCCTTAGTGGGTAAATGCCCTCATCACGTTCGGAATTCTATGGATTTCGTAAAACGTCTCGAGAACTTCAAGCTGAATGACTCAGACATCCTGGTGAGTTTTGACGTTGTCTCGTTATTCACCAGGGTGCCTCTTCGTGTGTCAGTTGAGCTCATTGCACAGAAATTTGAAGAGAAGACAACCGACCTTTTCAGGCACGTTCTGACCTCCACGTATTTTCTGTTTAATGGAGAATACTATGAGCAAACAGAAGGAGTCGCAATGGGGAGCCCACTTTTGCCTGGAGTCGTGAATTTCTATATGGAGTATTTCGATGAGGAAGCTCTGGCGTCATCCAAATGGAAACCTACTTGTTTTCTATGTTATGTTGATGACACGTTCGTGATGTGGCCCCACGGAAGGGACAAGCTCCTAGACTTCCTTACACATCTGAACTCCATACATCCGAACATCAAATTCACTAGAGACCGGAGCAGAAGGAAGTTTACCATTCCTGGAAGTCATGGTCAAAAGAAGAGCGGATGGCACCCTAGGCCATGGGATATAAAGAAAGAAAACGCACATCGACCTGTATTTGCATGCAAATAGCTTCCACCACCCTTCGCAGAGGAATGGGGTACTAAAACCACCGGTGCACAGGGCGCGCACCATCTCGGACGCAGAGAGTCTGCCCCATGACATGGAACACCTCAAAACTGTATTTCGGAAAAACGGGTACTCGGAATGGCAGATCAGACGCGCTCTCCGCCCCACCTCTACAGTACAGCGTGTGGAGATGGACGAAGTCATGGAGGAAGAGGTAGCCACCGCCTATATACCGTATACTGGCGCACTATCGGGGAAAATAGGACGAATACTGAGGAAACACCGAATGGGAACCGTCTTTTGCCCATCCAATAAAACACGAGCGTTACTGGGAGGTGTCAAAGACGTTCTCGGTTTGCGGTAGGCCGGCATATGCCAGATTCCCTGTGAGTGTGGGAAGACCTACATTGGACAGACAGTGCGCACCATCGAAGATCGTTGCCGAGAACATCAGAGGCACATTCGACTTATGTACCCCAACAAGTCGGCAGTCGCAGAGCACTGTTTGTCCGAAAATCACGAAATGGACTACCAACATACCAGGGTCTTGGCACAGACATCTAAATACTGGTACAGCGTCGTTAGAGAGGCTATCGAAATTCGTACCAGGGACAGACTCGTCAACAGAGATTGCAGCTATAACCTCAGCAAGGCATGGGAACTACCACTGAGTCTAATTAAAAAGAGATTCAGCAAAGAAAACAAACGAGTGACCAGGGCGGACGAGGCAGTTACATTAACGCCACCACAGACGCCGACACCAGCCTCTCGGCGAACGCAGACGCACGGTCGCGGACCGCGGAGAGAACGCCTCGCGGGGGAAGGGGGTTTGGGACGGCCGCCCGCCCTCAGGAGCTCATTCGGAGTTTGCATGCCGTGCCAGCAGGACCACGTTACTCAGGCGCAGGGTGCGGCGGATCGCTGCCCGGCAGGACTGGCCGGGCGACCGAGTCAGCCCCATCGGCGGCCCCATCCGGTTCCCCACGTACGACGACCCAGGCATTCGACACGGACGACGGCGCAGAATGCCCGCTCACAGCAGAGCAGGTGTTTAAAGAGCGCAAAATGCAGAAATGAGCCACTGAAGGCCAAGGGGAAGCGAGCCCAGTGCTGCTCCTGCCGAGGTCTTGACCACGTGGTGTGCTACTGCTCAATGCCGGCCCGATGTGTGAAGTGCGCCGACTCCCACCAGAGTCGGGACTGCACGAAGAAACACGAGTAGGCGCCCAAGATCTGCAACTGTAGCGAGCTACATGTGGCGAATTACAGAGGCTGCGCTGCCTTCAGACGCCGCCCACGCCAACGAGGACGTGCAGCACCTGCACGAAAGATGCAACCAGGCACCAGTTTCGCCTCTGTGATCAAGGGGGAGTCGGTCTACGCCCCCAGGGGGCGGCAAGTGGCCTTCCCACCGCTACGACACGAGGACTCGGCCGAGCCCTCGCCAGTCACTGCGGCGCCTAACCAGGCAGCCGCCACCCAGGATGACCACTGCCACGGAGGACGGCAAACGCAACCCCCCACCATTGCCACGCCTCAGGCTGCCAACCGTGCGGCTCCGCGAATGTACGTTGCTGCAATGCCGCGGCCCGCCGCCCACGCACCCGCAACTGCGGCGGCACCCGGGCCAATGCCAGGACCAGAGGCTGCAGACCTGGGAGCACTGGTGAGCTCTCTCTCTGCCCTGCTCCAGCAACTGCCGGTGCTCGTCACTGCCGTAACGGGTGCCCTCCAGGCCAATGCTGTCGCCACGAAGCTGCACCATGGATAACGCCCTTATCCACGGACTGACCATCTGCGGCTTCAATGCCAACAGCCTGTTCCACCAACAGGGTAAGTTTCGCCAGTTCATGCAGGACGAGGCCATCGACCTGTGTTTGGTTTGCGAAACTCACCTTAAGCCAGGAGTTCACAGTTTGCTACCGGAACGACAGGCCGAAGGTGGGCGGGGGCACCGCCCTCTACGTCCGCGCCTCACTCAAGCACCACCAGGTGCAACTCCCGGACCTGGTCACCCGGAAGCTAACGGGGTGAATGTCACCACGGCTGCGGGGCAGAACCTTTGTGGCTGCGTACAGGCCACCCCGAGGGCACCTCCAGGAGGCGGATGTCGAAGCGCTACTGACGTTTGGGGGGGGGGGGGCCTTCATTGCGGGTGACTTCAATGCGAAGCACCTGGAATGGAACTCCTTCCTCACGAAGGTCAGTGGCCGCCAACTTCTTCGCACTGCCCAGAGGAACGGAGCCCTGGCCATGGGCCCACAGGAACATACCACCTTTCCGGCCAGGGGATGGTCAGACGTGCTCGATGTCACTGTCATCAAAGGCATCGGGCACCACACGACCGCTACCACGCGGTGTGCGATGTCGTCGGACCACCTGCCAGTGATTTACGAAATCGACATCGCTGGAGCCACTCTCCCGCCACGTCGACATATCGGCACCTGGATCGAGACCAGTTTCAAGACAATGTCCTGGCATCACTGGCGGACTCACCTGACCCCGCAGCGGTGGGGGCGGATGCCGCCCTTCAGTTCTTCACGCGTCAGCTGCTTGCAGCAGCTGATGCGGCCTCCCCTCCCCCTCCACAGGGGACCAGGGACTTCTCCCGAAACCTGCCGCCTCCCATCTGGGACGCAATACGGGAGAAGAACCACCTATTCCAGGAGTGGCAGCTCACATGCCAACCCGTGACAAAACGGCGCCTCAACCGCATGTGGAGAGACCTCAAAGTGGCAGTTGAGGCCCACGGGAACAGCGTTTGGTCAAGCATCGTCGCCTCCCTGAACCCCGAGGATGGCAACACGTGACAGACAGTGAAGTCCTTTCTGCGCAGAAGGTAGCGCATTCTGCCTCTGCTCATCGGACAGAACGTCGTCTGCAGCCCTGACGGCAAAGCAGGCGCCCTGGCGGACCACTTCGAGCTGTCATTCACCCTGGTGGATGACAACATAGAAGAAGAACACCTCCACTGGGTTGAAGAGCAGCTCCCTGTGTTCCTGGAAGTCAGGGACGACGGCGACGAAATCGACCCCATCTCCAATGAGGAGGTGGCCGCGCAGATAATGGCGCTCAACACCAGGAAGGCTGGCAGTGCTGATGGGGTCACCAACCATTTTCTGAAGAACCTGCCGGCGGGAGCTCACCCGTTCCTGGCGGGTATCTTCAATCAGGTCCTTCGCTCTGGGGTCTACCCCTCTGTATGGAAACATGCAGAGGTGGTGGCAATCCAAAAAGTGAACAAGGACCCGCCAACTACAGATCCATCAGCTTGCTGCCGGCACTCTCCAAGGTGTTTGAGCGCCCTGGAGACTTGGGAATACCTCGGGGCGGTGTTCCTTGATGTCTCCAGGGCATTCAACTCCGTGTGGCACGACGGCCTCGTGTACAAACTTTTTTTGCACGAGATACCAACTGTAATGGATCTGGGAAATGTTATTTTTTTACCGTATTTGTCGATACCGAATTGTAAATGTTTTCTTATATTTTTTGTCAGAACTTATTATAATTTGTCTTATTATATGTTAATTTACTTCTGTTTTTGAGAGTAAAAGCATATTGATTACTATTAGAAAATGTATCGAAGAATAGCAAAGAGATTGATTACAAGATGAAAACTTGTGAATTGTGTAAAATATCTTTGACGTTGGAGTCGTCTTTGACTATAGTCAGTCGGCAGCTAACTCTTGGTGTGTGTTGACGGAAGAACAATGTGAAGGTCGCAGTCATAAATAATTTTGAATTATGTTACTATTATTTTTGTATTAACTAAAAAGAAGAAACTACATTTGAAGAAACTGTATTTCAAACACCAAAATGAGAGAAACACGTTGAACCACGTCATATCTGCAGCTGACATAGATGCATTGTGGAATCATACTTAGACAACTGAAGCCAAGACTAATATCGTCTTGCAAACGTCTAATGGAAGAGGTACTGTCACGAAATATGGCAAATTTAAGTAAATAAAAAATAGTGACCATATTTTCAACTTGTGTCTTAGCCGGGAAGCCATATTTCACAACGTAGCATGGTGTCCTCCTCCGTTCGTACCTAGCCGAGCGGTCCTATGTCAGGCTGGACGATGGGGCATCCACGCATCGGCCCATCCGTGCTGGGGTGCCGCAGGGGTCCATCCTTGGGCCCCTGCTGTACTCCCAATACACCGCCGACGCTCCGCACTTGGCGCCAGTGAAGTTGGTGCTATATGCCGACGACACTGCGCTGTTCGTGCGGAGCATGAGGGTGGTCGAGATGCGCCGTCTTCTCCAACGAGGCTGCGAGGCCCTTGGTGCCTGGTCGACGAAGTGGCGCCTCAAACAAAACGCGGCGAAGAGCCAGGCGGTGGTGTTCACGAGAAGACCACTGCCTCCCTATCTTCCGCCAGTCACCATCATGGGCAGCCCCGTCCCGTGGAGCAAGACTGGCCGCTACCTGGGTGTCACGTTGGACCACAAACTGACATGGAAGCCGCACATAGAGAACGTCAGGGGCGGAGCAACAGGGCGCCTACGCGTTCTGTATCCTCTGCTCAAACCATCGTCTACGCTGCCTCCTCACCACGGCATCACGCTGTACCTGGCGCTGGAATACGTGGCCGTGGTGTGGGGCAACTCAGCTGAAACACACACCTGCCAGCTGCAGAGGGTGCAGAACAGGGCGCTCAAGCTCGCTCTGCGCCTGCCGAGGTTATACTCTACCGCTCGGCTGCACGAACAGAAAGGAATCCCCCCTCCTCTGCGACCGCTTCTAGCAGGCGGCGCGAGACGTCTCCGAGCGGGCCGAACGGTCCGAAAACTGGCTCATCAGGGGTTTGGGCCACCCTGCACACCACACGCCAACTACGCATTGACCTGACCTGTTGCGGAAGTGAGACTTCCGCAACAGAGCCAGGACATCGCTGCCAGAAACAAGAGACCAATTCGAAAAGAGAGCATGTCCTTCCACACCAAAAGGGTTCTGCAGGAATAGCAATAAATTGCTTAGCCTCCTCCTTCACGGGTCACGGCAGACCCGTAAGGAAAAAAGAGTGAGTGAGTGCCCTCAGGAGCTCAGTTCGTCAGCTAGTTAAATTCGATCTTGAATTTCTAGGAGTAATTTCGGAATTTTGAGCAATAGGAGATTGCAGAGGATAACGTTATTTTTATGTAAAAGTAAATTCGCGAATGGAAGAAATACCAGTAACACGTGGGAATAATGTATCAGAAGACAAACTTTTGAATGTGGGAAACTTTGAAAAATAAACCACGAGAATTAGAGGATCGACTATGCGTATGGAAACTAAGTACAGTGTAGAATAAAAGTGTGATATTGTGTAACTTTTGGATGGGAAGAATGAAGCACGTTGTTGTAAAATTTCATGTCGTGCAGATGGGAGGCTGGAGAAGGAGGGGGGGCGGGGGGGGGGGGGGAGGGTCTATCGGAGTGAGATGCCTCAAGCTGGCATTTCCGCCGGCTCTTAACAGATCGCGACACCAACCTGCACTGCAATCGCTAGCTGTAGTATGCGGCGAAGGCAGCTCCGTGTATCGCTGTGGTAATTGTTTCTCCGCTTTAGAAGCAACAAATACACGGTAAGAGCTAAAAACTGACGCCTTCTGAATAGTGCACAGCTATTTTCAAGAGCGTACGAGTGTCTGAACAATGCAGTAGAGCCAAATGCCGCCTATGTTGGGTGTAGAAGATACTTTGTAGTTTAAGTTGCCACTCAACGGCCATGTTGTGCCAGTCATGGTAAGTGGCATCTCACGCCGATCCTCGGGAGACGCCACTGTTTTCTCGGGGTAAGATGCCGAATCGTATCCCTCAGGTAGAACGTATGTTAGAACATCAAAAAGGGGTCAGTGGTCTTAAGAAACCCTATAAATGGCGATGGAACATGTAAGGACTGGTGGAATGAATTGTTTTAGAGCTTCCCAAAAATATGGGATCCCATACAGAACTCTGAAACAACGTCCGGTGAAGAAAGATGAAAGGAAGCATGGCATGGGCCCACAAAGTAAGCAGTATTACAGTCCTTTCTGAAACGTAACCCACAGCTAGCTATGAAGCAGCTACAAGGTCTTCAAGAGCCAGAGATCTTCACTGTAGCCTCACAATATATATACTCACTTATGAAATCTGTTATTAACAATCTGAACAAATTCGAAAGTAATAGCAGTGTACATGGCTACAACACTAGGAGAAAGGATGATCTTCACTACTCAAGGTTAAATCTACCTTTGGCTCAGAAGGGGGTAAATTATGCTGCCACGAAAGTCTTTGGTCAATTACCTAATAGCATCAAAAGTCTGACAGATAGCCATATAGCATTTACAGGGAAATTAAAATAATTTCTTAATGGCAACTCCTTCTACTCATTAGATGAATATTTGGATATAGTAAGTGGGCAATTTCCCCAACCCCCACAAAAAAATTAAAAATATTAAGTGTCATGTACTATTTTGTGTAATGTAATATCTTGTATAGACACCTTTTATAAATCTGACACGTTCCACATCATTACGAAGTGTCGTATTCATGATCTATGGAACAAGTACTAATCTAATCAATCTCTCTATTAACAGGGTTATGGGAATGAATAGAGAAGCTATTGCAGCATATTTCTCCTTAGTTTTGGATGTCTTAACAGCAAATTCTTTACTGGATAAGCCTGGCCGCCTGTACAACATGGACGAAACTGGGTTTCAGATGAGTACTAGGCCAGACAAAGTGGTAACAGAGAAAGGTTCTCCTTTGTATCAAGTAACTTCCCAAGAAAAAGGGGAAACCATACCGGTAATCACTTGCTGCAATGCTGAAGGCAACTTCATTCCTCCAGTGAGTATTTTAAAAGGTAAAAGAAAGCAGTCTGAATGGGAGGATGGACTTCCAAGTGGTTCGATTGTATTTATGAGTGAGAGATCAGGGTATGTCAACTCTGATATATTCATGGGTTGGGTGAAAGACCACTTTATTCCCTGAAAACAACAAGGGGGGAAAAATTGGCTCTGAGCACTATGGGACTTAACATCTGAGGTCATCAGTCCCCTAGAACTTAGAACTGCTTAAACCTAACTAACCTAAGGACATCACACACATCCATGCCCGAGGCAGGTTTTGAACCTGCGACCGTAGCGGTCACGCGGTTCCAGACTGAAGCGTCTAGAACTGCTCGGCCACACAGGCCGGCACAACAAGGAAAACTAGTTCTGCTTCTTGATGGGCACACCTCACATTCTACTGATCCAGATATGGTTGATCTTGCAACAGAAAATGATGTGATTATGATTTGTTTACCTCTGCATTCAACACACTACCCTCAGCCTCTTGACAGGTGTGTTTTCAAATCACTGAAACAAGCTTTTTACAGGACAATGTAAAACTGGACATTGTGTCATCCTGGACGTAAAGTCCCAAGAACACAGTTCCCAGTCTTCCTCAGCGAAGCCTGGAAGACAGCTGCAGTTCCATCCCATGATCAATCTAGATTTGAAGCTTGTGGCTTGTACCCATACAACCCGAAAAGAATTCCAGAGGAGGCATTTCAAATTTCTGATCTGGTTGCTGCTGTAGCGGCAAACAAGAATGAAGGATATAACACCAACTGTAGAGGATGTGCTTAGGTTTTTCTCCCACAGAAGTGCAATAGAAGACTTGAAGTATAGGTTGATAATGAGCTGATCCCAGGAACATTGTCCGAAGAAATTACTCCTATGCCCATCTTGGATCCATTACCATCTAAGCGCAGAAAGAAAACCGCTGAAGTCCTCACAGAAGGGAGTCGAAAAGAAGCAGCAAGAGCTAGGTCACAGTGAATTAAAAGCAAAAAGTCAACTCCAGATCGGTCTAAGTTTAGCAAACCAACTCAGCAAATGACAGTGATTATTGTGCTGCGTGTGCCAAGAATTACTATGATAAAATGGACCACAAGTGGATTGGATTCAGTGTGTCATTTGCAATAAATGGTTACATGAAACCTGTGCAGAGGAATAAAACATGTGCAATAACTGTGCAAATGAATTCTGATTTCATTTGGATGCTTTCTTGTCATTTGCTTACTCTTAAATGGATTTATATATTTGTTAAAACAACAGCTGTAATCTTTCCCGAGGACATGCAGCTTTACTGCATGATTAAATGATGATCGTGTCCTCTTGGGTACAGCATTCCGGAGGTAAAATAGTCCCCCATTCGGATCTTCGGGCGGGGACTACTCAAGAGGACGTCATTATCAGGAGAAAGAAAACTGGCGTTCTACGGATTGGGGCATGGAATGTCAGATCCCTTAATCGGGTAGGTAGGTTAGAAAATTTAAGAGGGGAAATGGATAGGTTAAAGTTAGATATAGTGGGAATTAGAGAAGTTTGGTGGCCGGAGGAAAAAGACTTTTGGCCAGGAGAATATAGGGTTACACATACAAAATCAAATAGGTGTAATGCAGGAGTAGGTTTTTAGAAAAAAAAAAAAAAAGTGCAGGTAAGTTACAACAAACAGCATAGTGAACGCATTATTGTTGAGAGGTGGCATGAGCCCCCCCTCTCATATTTCTATCTTACTCCGAGTAATTCGATTTTCCTCTCTAATTGCAGGTGGTGAAAAGTTGCTATTCGTTCACATCTGGACTTCCCACGCAGCGTCTCTCGTCACCTGGGTGGTCTGGTGACAGACGAGTTCTGCTGAGCTGGAAAGGGTTAAGCCAAAGGGTGTGAGGGAGCCCAGTGGATGCTTTCCAGTCGCCGACATTGTAATAAGAGTGGGAGCGACACGCCCGGATGGGCCGTAAGAGGCGGCTGGGCTAGAGATTCCGTTACTTCGCAGAAACTTGGTGAAAACTGTTTCTGGCGGGCTACCAGCGAGGCGTGGGAATGACTTGTGTTCCCAGGCAGTCTTGGCGGGCAAATTCCTGTTTTTTCTGCAAAATCGTAACTGTGATTGGCTTGCTCAGGGCATAGCTCCGTGACGTAGCAAAATCGGCGCAGAAATTGGCGCTAAGAATCTGCATTGGTGGAATGGTAGTGCTTCGGCTATAGAGCGGAATTTTCTGCCGGTTTTCGAGTTGCTGATTGGAACGTTTAACCACAGCCAGTCGTGGGGGCAGGAATTTTCTGTGTTCGGTTTGTACGGGTGCTCTAGGTAGTCGGCTCTCGCCTTTCGGTCGGGGTAGGTTACAAGACTGAGCTCTCGCTGCTCTTGACAGTCTGCCTTCCGTTGGCTGTCTAATATACTTTCATTTAATTGTAACTGTTTGACAAAGTTGCTGAAGTTTAGACTTCAACGTAACTTTCCGAGTACAGTTGACAATTGAGCGTTCTGCATACAAGCGGCCTATGTTGTCTGTCTTGAGCAGTTTTGGCTAAAGTTGACTGTATCGGAGTTACTGTGTGATTTTGCTTGTTAAAATCAATCACTGTACCATCAGTGATTGTGTGGCGAGCCTTCGTCGTCTCCCTCAGAGGCACATTTGTATCGATAGGAAGTCTTTAGTCTGGAACAACCAGACCAGGATTATTTGTTTCGGGCTATACTCGCGACATCATCATCACCACGACGGGACGTCTAAGCAACCAGCCATCGCTTCCGGTACGCCAGATCGTGACCTTGCAGTTAAGAAGACAGCTTGGTAATGTATGGCCGCAGAACCGGCAGATTAAGGAATTTGCTCTGTGATAATCACAGCTCAGCAGAGCGCACCTGTTCCCGTCTTTTATTACGTGGTTCTGTCTTGGATGTTCATTCCCTAAGTTCTCACTACTGTAGCAGCAATTAATGTTGGGTTGGCTGGGTGTTTCTCTTAAGATATGAGTTGCAAGGAATTGGCTCAACATACCACTTGGTCATAAATGTCACAATCTAGTTTATGGACAACCTCACCTTCACAGCATTTATTTGAGTATCGAATTTGATGTATTGTAAATGTTTCATATGTTTTGTTTACTATTTTGAGTGTAGTCATAACAAATCAAATTGTTATTTTGGACAGAACTTTCATTCTGTTAATCGGTACAGCAACCCTTTCATTTCTCACTATGTTAATGAAAATGTCCATAATTTCTATCCAATTAAATTATTGCAGGTGCCAAACTCTTTTCTACTCCACTTGCAGGGTCGATTACAGTCAGTTCGCGTTACTTCTTAACCCATGTGCAACAGCAAAAGTAGGAGTTGGAAAAGGGGGGAGGGGGGGGGGCCTTAGAGCATCATTTACGTATGCAGATTCTAGATGAATTTAGTGTTAAATACACTGCTAGCCCCGGCACCTCGCATTGTGGCCAAGATAGACACGAAGCCCACGCCTACTACAGTAGTACAAGTTTATATGTCAAATAGCTCTGCAGATGATGATGAAATGTATGATGAGAAAAGAAATTATTCAGGTAGTGAAGGGAGACAAAAATTTAACAGTCATGGGTGACTGGAATTCGATAGTAGGAAAAGGGAGAGAAGGAAACGTAGTAGGTGAATATGGATTGGGGGTAAGAAATGAAAGAGGAAGCCATCTGGTAGAATCTTGCACAGAGCATAACTTAATCATAGCTAATACTTGGTTCAAGAGTTACAAAAGAAGGTTGTATACATGGAAGAATCCTGGAGATACTAGAAGGTATCAGATAGATTATATAATGGTAAGACAGAGATTTAGGAACTAGGTTTTAAATTGTAAGACATTTCCAGGAGCAGATGTGGACTCTGACCACAATCTATTGGTTATGAACTGTAAATTCAAACTGAAGAAACTGCAAAAAGGTGGGAATTTAAGGAGATGGGACCTGGATAAACTGACTAAACCAGAGGTTGTACAGAGTTTCAGGGAGATCATATGGGAAAAATTGACAGGAATGGGGGAAAGAAATACAGTAGAAAAAGAATGGGTAGCTCTGAGGGATGAAGTAGTGAAGGCAGCAGAGGATCAAGTAGGTAAAAAGACTAGGGCTGGTAGAAATCCTTGGGTAACAGAAGAAATATTGAATTTAATTGATCAAAGGATAAAATATAAAAATGCAGTAAATGAAGCAGGCAAATAAGAATACAAACATCTCAAAAATGTGATCAACAGGAAGTGCAAAATTGCTAAGCAGTGATGGCTAGAGGACAAATGTAAGGATGTAGAGGCTTATCTGACTAGGGGTAAGAGAGATACTGCCTACAGGAAAATTAAAGAGACCTTTCGAGAAAGGAGAACCACTTGCATGAATATCAAGAGCTCAGATGGAATCCCAGTTCTAAGCAAAGAAGGGAAAACAGAAAGGTGGAAGGAGTTTATAGAGGGTCTATACAAGGGCGATGTACTTGAGGACAATATTATGGAAATGGAAGAGGATGTAGATGAAGATGAAATGGGAGATACGATACTGCGTGAAGAGTTTGACAGAGCACTGAAAGACCTGAGTCGAAACAAGGCTCCGGGAGTAGACAACATTCCATTAGAACTACTGACGGCCTTGGGAGAGCCAGTCCTGACAAAACTCTACTATCTGGTGAGGAAGATATACGAGACAGGCGAAATACCCTCAGACTTCAAAAAGATTATAATAATTCCAATCCCAAAGAAAGCAGGTGTTGACAGATGTGAAAATTACAGAACTATCAGTTTAATAAGTCACAGCTGCAAAATACTAAGGCGAATTCTTTACAGACGAATGGAAAAACTGGTAGAAGCCAACCTCGGGGAAGATCAGTTTGGATTCCGTAGAAATGCTGGAACACACGAGGCAATACTGACCTTACGACTTACCTTAGAAGAAAGATTAAGGAAAGGCAAAACTACGTTTCTAGCATTTGTAGATTTAGAGAAAGCTTTTGACAATGTTGACTGGAATACTCTCTTGCAAATTCTATAGGTGGCAGGGGTAAAATACAGGGAGCGAAGGGCTATTTACAATTTGTACAGAAACCAGATGGCAGTTATAAGAATCGAGGGGCATGAAAGGGAAGCAGTGGTTGCGAAGGGAGTGAGACAGGGTTATAGCCTATCCCCAATGTTATTCAATCTGTATATTGAGCAAGCAGTAAAGGAAACAAAAGAAAAATTCGGAGTATGTATTAAAATCCATGGAGAAGAAATAAAAACTTTGAGGTTCGCCGATGACATTGTAATTCTGTCGGAGGCAGCAAAGGACTTGGAAGAGCAGTTGAATGAAATGGACAGTGTCTTGAAAGGAGGATATAAGATGAACATCAACAAAAGCAAAACGAGGATAATGGATGTAGTCGAATTAAGTTGGGTGATGCTGAGGGAATTAGATTAGGAAATGAGACACTTAAAGTAGTAAAGGAGTTTTGCTATTTGGGGAGCAAAATAACTGATAATGGTCGAAGTAGAGAGGATATAAAATGTAGACTGGCAATGGCAAGGAAAGTGTTTCTGAAGAAGAGAAATTTGTTAACATCGAGTATAGATTTAAGTGTCACGAAGTCATTTCTGCAAGTGTTTGTATGGAGTGTAGCCACGTATGGCAGTGAAACATGGACGATAAATAGTTTGGACAAGAAGAGAATAGAAGCTTTCAAAATGTGGTGCTACAGAAGAATGCTGAAAATTAGATGGATAGATCACATAACTAACGAGGAGGTATTGAATAGGATTGGCGAGAAGAGAAGTTTGTGGCACAACTTGACTAGAAGAAGGGATCGGTTGGTAGGACATGTTCTGAGGCATCAAGGGATCACCAATTTAGCATTGGAGGGCAGCGTGGAGGGTAAAAATCGTAGAGGGAGACCAAGAGTTGAATACACTAAGCAGATTCAGAGGGATGTAGGTTGCAGTAAGTACTGGGAGATGATGAAGCTTGCACAGGATAGAGTAGCATGGAGAGCTGCATCAAACCAGTCTCAGGACTGAAGACCACAACAACAATAACAGCATATTTGTTTTGTATTCTTTTCCTTTCAAACATAATAAATTTGCTTTCTGAATTACTTATGTAGCTATGTTTTATCATAAATCAAAAAACTAGTGCCGAAATCTCCTTGCAATATAACTGTCATCTCACCCTAATGCCTGTGGTGAGATGCCTGAACGACACTTCATAAAAAATTAAATACGCATATAATTAGTAATGGTTTCATAACGCCAACTGGCCTTTACATAGAAAAATCTCTTCAGTGAACAATATTTCAGTTCTGATCCTAAATCTCCAATTCTAACTCGCCTTTTGACCCTCCAAACAGTAAGTATGGCACCTTCCCCTGGTCTACTCTACTATTTTGGAGGGGAAGAGCAATTGAATCCATTCAGCTACGATAATTTTGTGGTTCCTTAACCGAATCAGTTTATATAAATGGATTTTTTTAAGTATTAACTAGATCCCAATTGAATAGTGGGAATCATTGCAATTTAGCAACCATGAGAGCGAAAGGAAATAACCAGGGGTGATCATGAAAAATGTTGGCACTTTGCCTGTCGTCTTCACCACTGAGATGTATACTGGGACTACCAGGTCAGCAGAAAGAATCAGAGGCTTGAAGATATCCAGTTCATCGTGTAACATAACCTATAAAAAGTTCTCAGTGAGGGTTGAGAAGCATTTTCACATACAGCAAAGAAAGCAGCCCCAAAGGCATTAACAGTGTAAACATTGTGGTCAATTCAAGTAACTCAGTTACCAGCTGAAACTCCACATTGAAGACCTCACCTATTAAAAGATGAGAAAGGTCTGTGTTTAAAACTAACCATTCAGGCAACTCAGCCCACATTCAAAACTTAGAATTGGAACTTCGACCTCTGTCATAGTTGGGGGGTGGGGGGGAATCACACCTTGACACCCCCCACCCAAGCACATCCTCTATATGCATCATCAGAACAATTAACCAAATGTATAGTGTCAATGAGGTGTTAAGAGTCACCAACTATAAGATGTGTTAAGAGTCACTGACAGAAGAACACGACGAGTCCTTTCAGCGTAACAGAATGGTCACCCAATTATGGAACTAGATGTCATATACTCACTCCAAAGAAGACCACCACCACAGCACACAAATATTTATAAGGCTACACAAAGAAACTCATCCAATGTTTTTTTTTTTTTTTTTTTTTTTTTTTTTTTTTATATTAAGGGTGCACAACTTCAATGGTCATTAGCGCCCTGACTACTCTCAGAATGCACCGCGAGGCACAAGTTGACCACAACAACTAAAAGGGAAAACACGATAAAAGACAGACTGACAGGCATAGGACTAAAAAACAGCATCATCAAATGTCCTTAGCGAGGTTTGTCAAATTGATAAAACGAAGAACACGAGCAGCTGCTCGTGGGTCATCCGCTAAAATGGCATCGAAAGTATTTGGCAGGTTAAGATCGAGGCGCAGTGTGTTAAGATCTGGACAGGACATTACAATGTGTCTAACCGTCAGCAAGTGCCCACATGGGCAGAACGGCGCCGGCGCAGCCGTCAGCAGATGGCGATGGCTGAACCGGCAGTGTCCAATTCTTAACCGGGCTAAAACGACCTCCTCCCGCCGAGAAGGGCGTGAGGAGGACGTCCAAGCCACGGGAAGAGGTTTTAAGGCCCGAAGCTTGTTGTCGGTAAGTGCAGCCCAATCGGCATGCCACAGCGATAAGATGCGCCGACAAATGACCCTGCTAAAATCGGACGAAGGGACACAACAAGAAGCTGTCCGAGGCTGGAGGACCGCAGCCTTGGCCGCGGCATCTGCAGCTTCGTTCCCAGGGATACCGACATGGCCAGGAACCCACATAAAGCTAACTGGAGAACCGACGTCCACCAGCTGCTGAAGAGAGCGTTGGATCCGGTGTACGAAAGGGTGAACCGGGTATGGATCACTGAGGCTCTGGATGGCGCTCAGGGAATCTGAGCAGATGACATAAGCAGAATGTCGGTGGCGGCAGATGTAAAGAACAGCCTGGTAGAGGGCAAAGAGCTCAGCTGTGAAGACCGAACAATGGCCATGGAGCCGGTATTTGAAACTTTGTGCCTCGACAATAAAGGAACACCCGACCCCGTCATTGGTCTTAGAGCCATCTGCATAAATGAAAGTCATGTTGATGAACTTCGAACGAAGTTCCAAAAAACGGGAGTGGTAGACCGAACCGGGGGTGACGTCTTTTGGGAGCGAGCTGAGGTCAAGGTGAATGCGGACCTGAGCCTGGAGCCAAGGTGGCGTGCGGCTCTCACCCACTCGAAAGGTTGCAGGGAGTGAAAAATTAAGGTGTTGAAGGAGGCGACGAAAGCGAACTCCAGGGGGTAGCAGGGCAGAGACATACAACCCGTATTGACGGTCAAGAGAGTCGTCAAAAAAGGAACGATAAGACGGATGGTCGGGCATTGACAGTAGCCGACAGGCATACCGACAAAGCAGTATATCGCGCCGGTAGGTGAGTGGCAATTCGCCAGCGTCAGCATGAAGACTCTCTACGGGACTGGTATAAAATGCTCCGATCGCAATTCGTAAACCCCGATGTTGTATGGAGTTGAGGCGGCGTAAGATGGATGGCCGTGCAGAGGAGTATACGAAGCTCCCATAATCCAGCTTGGAGCGGACGATCGACCGATATAGACGAAGTAGGACGGTTCGATCCGCTCCCCACGACATACCACTGAGAACACGGAGGACATTTAAAGAACGGGTACAACGGGCGGCCAAATATGACACATGTGGAGACCAGCTAAGTTTCCTGTCAAATGTAAGGCCTAAAAATTTGGTTGTCTCCACGATTGGGAGAGCAACGGGACCGAGTCGTAAGGACGGTGAGAGAAACTCTTTGTAGCGCCAGAAGTTAATACAGACCGTCTTCTCGGCAGAAAAACGGAAGCCATTGGCGACACTCCAGGAGTAAAGACGGTCAAGAGAACGCTGAAGACAGCGCTCCAGGACACGTGTACACTGCGCGCTGTAATAGATGGTAAAATCGTCCACGAAAAGGGAGCCTGATACATCAGCTGGGAGGCAATCCATTATTGGATTGATCGCGATGGCAAAGAGAGCGACGCTCAAAACTGAGCCCTGTGGCACCCCATTCTCCTGGCGAAAGGTGTCGGACAGGACAGAACCCACACGTACCCTGAACTGTCGATCCATTAAAAAGGAACGAATAAAAAGAGGGAGGCGACCGCGAAGGCCCCATGTATGCATGGTGCGGAGAATGCCCGCCCTCCAACAGGTGTCGTAAGCCTTCTCCAAATCAAAGAACACAGCCGCGGCCGGGCGCTTCCGCAAGAAGTTATTCATAATGAAGGTCGACAAGGTAACCAGATGGTCAACAGCAGAGCGGCGCCTACGAAATCCACATTGTACATTGGTAAGTAGGCATCGAGACTCGAGCAGCCAAACCAATCGAGAGTTAACCATTCGCTCCATCACTTTACAGACACAGCTGGTAAGCGAGATAGGTCGATAACTGGAAGGCAAGTGCTTGTCCTTCCCCGGCTTAGGAATCGGGACAACAATAGACTCGCGCCAGCATGCGGGAACATGTCCCTCAATCCAGATGCGATTGTATGTACGAAGAAGAAAACCTTTACCCGCAGGAGAGAGGTTCTTCAGCATCTGAATATGAATAGAATCTGGCCCTGGAGCGGAGGACCGTGATCGGCCAAGTGCGTTTTCGAGTTCCTGCATGGTGAATGGGGCATTATAACTTTCACAATTCGAGGAGCGGAAGTTAGGTGGCCTAGCCTCCTCTGCCTGTTTGCGGGGGAGGAAGGCAGGGTGGTAATGAGCGGAGCTCGAAACCTCTGCGAAAAAGCAGCCGAAGGCATTGGAGACAGCCTCAGGGGCCACAAGGACGTCATTCGCGACCTTCAAGCCAGAAACTGGCGAGTGGACCTTACTGCCAGATAGCCGGCGCAGGCTACCCCAGACAACAGAAGAAGGAGTAAAACTGTTGAAGGTGCTTGTGAAAGCAGCCCAGCTGGCTTTCTTGCTTTCTTTGATAATACGACGACACTGAGCACGTAATCGTTTATAATTGATACAATTCGCCACTGTAGGGTGGCGTTTAAATGTGCGTAAAGCACGTCGACGAGCACGTAAAGCGTCTCTACATGCTACGGTCCACCAGGGGACCGGTACGCGACGTGGAGAAGAAGGAGGGTGAGGGATGGAATATTCAGCAGCAGCGAGAATGACTTCCGTGAGGTGTGCGACCTGACGATCGCAGCTTGTAAAGGTTTGATCCTGAAAGGTCGCCCTGGAAGAGAAGAGCCCCCAGTCTGCCTTGGATATGGTCCAATTAGAGAAGCACGGAGAGGGGGTATGCTGCAGGAGATGGATAACACACGGGAAGTGGTCGCTCGAATAAGTATCAGAAAGTGCATACCACTCGAACCGGCGTGCAAGTTGGGGAGTACATATAGAGAGGTCTAAATGGGAATAGGTGTGAGATGTGTCCGAAAGAAAAGTAGGGGCGCCAGTATTGAGGCAGACAAGATCGAGCTGGTTGAAAAGGTCTGCTAACAAGGAGCCCCTTGGGCAGGATGCTGGAGAGCCCCAAAGGGGATGGTGGGCATTGAAGTCTCCAGTTAACAAAAATGGTGCAGGTAGCTGAGCAATAAGTTGCATCACGTCTGCCCTGGTAACGGCAGATGACGATGGAGTGTAAACGGTACAAAAGGAAAACGTAAAAGTGGGGAGAGTAATGCGGATGGCAACTGCCTGCAGGCCGGTGTGCAACGTGATGGGATCGTAGTAAATATCATCCCGGACCAGCAACATAACCCCTCCATGAGCTGGGATACCTACCACAGGGGGTAGGTCAAAACTCACAGAGGTGTAGTGTGCCAAGGCAATTTGATTGCATGGGCGTAGCTTCGTTTCCTGGAGGGCTACGATGAGCGGACGGTGCAAGCAGAGCAGCAACTTCAAGTCCTCTCGGTTGGAGCGAATGCTGCGAATATTCCAGTGAATAAGTGCCATCGTAAGAAAAGGAAGATGAGAGAAGGGGTCACCTCGAAGGCCGCTGAGGGCCTGGCTTCGAGCGAGCACTGCCGCCGCTATCAGTAGGCGGACAGTCATCGTCCATTGGGTCTATAGGGTCATCGGCCATCTTGGGAGGATGGCCGGGAGGGGGAGCTTCCTCCGCCAGTGAACGGCCAGATGTACGGCTACCAGCGGTGCGGCCAGGCGAAACGGATGATGGCCTGGGGCGGCAACCGCTGGGTGGCGCAGGAGAAGAAATGCGCCGTGGCGGAGAAGGAGAACTGTGCTTCCTATGCGCCTTTTTGGAAGGACGTTTAGTGGAAGTACCGGTCGAAGGCTGGGAGGTCGAGGTACGGAGGAAGTCTGTACGGGATGGTTCCTTCTTGAAGGCCCGTGCATCTGACTTCGATGTCTTCGTCTTAGCAGAAGCTGAGGAAGGTGCTGGTGTCTGTGGGGTGATGGGAGGAAGAGGAGACGTCGACCGCGCGATCTTAGCACTGGCCGAACGGACGACCGTGGTGCTGAAGGTCAGATCACATGTCTGGGATGCTACCTCCCGGGTAGTCCGAGGAGAGGCAAGGACAGTACTGTATTTCCCCGCTGGGAGCAGCGTGGGCTTCCTACTAGCCAATAGCTTGCGAGCAGCCGAGGTGGACACTTTCTCTTTGACCCAAATTTCTTGGATACAGCGTTCTTCCTTATAGACAGGACAGTCGCGGGAGGATGCGGCATGGTCACCCTGACAGTTCACACAACGAGGAGACAGAGGTGGACAGTCACCCTCATGGGCATCCCTGCCACAAGTGACACATTTAGCCGCATTGGAACAAGGCTGTCGAGTGTGATTGAAACGCTGACACTGGTAGCAGCGCGTAGGTGTCGGGACATAGGGGCGAACAGAAATAACCTCGTAGCCCGCCTTGATGCGCGATGGCAGCTTAACACTATCGAAGGTCAAGAAAAGTGTCCGGGTCGGTACAAGGTCATTGTTGACCTTTTTCATGACCCTATGGACAGCCGTCACGCCCTGCTCAGCGAGGAAAGATTGAAGCTCCTCGTCAGTCAATCCGTCGAGGGAGCTAGTATAGACTACACCACGAGACGAATTCAAAGTCCGGTGGGCCTCCACCCGGACAGGGAACGTGTATAGGAGGGTGGCCCGAAGCAGTTTTTGTGCCTGAAAGGCACTCTCAGTTTCTAGTAATAAGGTGCCGTTACGCAACCTGGTACAAGATTTGACAGATCCGGCTATGGCATCTACGCCCTTCTGAATAACGAAAGGGTTGACAGAGGAAAAATCCTTTCCGTCCTCAGATCGAGAAACTACGAGGAACTGTGAGGCAGGCGGTAGTACTTTTGTCACTGTTGGCTGGTCACGTTTCCGTTTTTGGGTCGAAGTCGAGAGAGATGGAGTAGAATCCATTGCGGAGGAATCCCCCATGATTGCCAGCGTCTCCGATGGCGCGCTCCTTCCTTGTGGGGACCCTCTCAGAGGGCACTCCCGCCTTAGGTGAATGTTTACACCTCAGGTCACACCTCCCGAGAAACAGACGGAGGGACCAATCGGCATGGTCAGAAGGTATCAGCTCAGGCAATCACCCCTCCCCAGGCCTGGCCTTTACCAGGGGGTACGCGCGTGCCTTACATGTCTACCCAGGGCGGGGACTTACGCGTTACCCCGTCACCGGCTACGCGTGCGAACACGTGGGTCGGCCTTCAGGCACGCACAGGGAGGAAGGAAGAAGAGGAAAAAGAAGAGAGAGAGGGAGAAAGAGGACAGACTGTCTCAAACGCCGAGGCGGAGACCAGAGAAGGCAAGGAGAAGAAGGCAAGGAGAAGAAGGCAATGAGAAAGCAAGGAGAAGAAGGCAATGAGAAGGCAAGGAGAAAAAGGCAATGAGAAGGCAAGGAGAAAAAGGCAATGAGAAGGCAAGGAGAAAAAGGCAATGAGAAGGCAAGGAGAAAAAGGCAATGAGAAGGCAAGGAGAAAAAGGCAATGAGAAGGCAAGGAGAAAAAGGCAAGGAGAAGTCAAGGGAAAGAGTAAGGAAGACAGTGAGGTGGAGAAGAGCAAAGAAAGGAACCAACAAAAGGAAGGAAGAAACGAGAAGTGAAAAACCAAAAAGACCACGATTATAGGTCGTGGAACCGTCCGTCTCCGGACACAGGCGCTAACTACCCCCGTGAGGGGGATGGACTCCTTTTAGTCGCCTCTTACGACAGGCAGGATTACCGCAGGCCTATTCTAATCCCCGGACCCGCAGGGGGGTCATCCAATGTGCTAAATACTTCAGCTTTGAGCACAACACACAAAATTGCACCAGCAAAAGCCAAATCGCTGTGTGTGCACCAATTACTAGTTCACTACGTGCAAAAATCTTCGAGACAAACCAAAATGTCAACTACCTGTATGGTATGCCACTTGCCTGCTACAACAGACCCAAAACGGTGCTCTCAAAAGATTTTCAAGCCACCTGAAAATTACTGATCCCCCAGCCCTATCAACAAGATGATTAGAAATCCTGGAAGAATCGGTGATAAAAAAAGACCACATTCACCTTATCAGACCTGATTTCAGCAACTTGTTTCAGGATAGAAAGATAGAAACCATCAATATAATGAATTTTGTCAGAAGGCCATTCAACAGAGACTTCCATGTAACACAAGCAGCCATTCAACTCCATCGCACAGACGGGGCTTCACCTACAGCTCAATCACAAGACTTCATAATGACTAGACTAGACTCAACTGGACTGGACTGGACTGGGAAACTCAATTTTTATCAATGTGGTCAGATATATAACACTTTACTGTATATAACAAAACTTCTTGTTGTTGTTATTGTAAGAAGATATAGTAAATATACTGGCAACAGAAACTAAGACAGATTAACATAGTCATTCTCACAACAAGACAGTCACTTACGTTAACTAAGTATGTGGAAAAATAGTAAACACATAGTGAGACAAACATTGTTGCTCTTGTATTAGTGAAAATAAATATAGTAACTACACTGACAACGTAGAGTGAAATTCTGAGTGACTAACACTCAGACTCTCGCAACGAAGTATTTATTTACATTAACTAATTGTATGGATTACACTAAATACATAGCGAGACAAACACTGTTGCTCTTTTATCAGCTAAACCATATAGTACCTATACTGGTATAAGAGGAAACTCTTGCAACAAGACATTTATTTGCATCAATTAATTATGCTGATAATAATAAATACATAACAAAACAAATGCTGTTCCTCTTGTACCAACAGTAATATATTAACTATACCAAGGATAGACTGAAATGCTGAGAGACTATCACAGTCACTCTTACAACAAATTATTTACTTACAATAACTAATTATGTTGATAATAATAAATACAAGGCAACGCAAAGATTGTTCTCCCGGTATCAGCAAAAAGAAATTTAATTATACTGAGGACACAGAGTGAAATGCTGGGAGACTATCACAGTCACTCTCACAACAAGATACTTATTTGACAATAATAAATGCATGCCAAGACAGACATTGTCACTCTTTTTTTTTATCAGTCTAAGGAAATATAGTAACTACAATGACATAAGAGGAAAGACGTGATGATTGTAACACAGACGTTCTCACAACAAGATATTTACTTACATTTACTAGTTATGTTCATGATAATAAATACAACACGAGACAAACTTCGTTGCTCTTGTATCAGTGGAAATAAATATAGTAGCAATATTGGAGATCAAGACTTAAATATGTGGAGTTAGTAACAGCAACTCTCAAAAGATATTTACATACTTTAATTATGTGGATGATATTCAATACATGGTGAGAAAACAATGTTGCTGTTTTATCAGTGAAAATGAATATAACATGAAGGTCATTTAATAATTGAACTAACAAGTAGCTAAAGAGAAAAAAATGGCTTAATAAGTCAATATATTTTTGTCTGTTCTTCAATATCAGCTTCCAAGTGCTTGTCCATTCCTCTTACAAGTTTCCGTATTTCCTCAGTGAAGAACTGTTTACCACTATCTTGATTTATTTATCTTTTCGTTGCTGTTGAGCTGTACACCATGCAAAGCTTCTTTCATGGGATCAAACAGATATAAATCCAAAGCGGCTAGGTCAGGGCTGTCTAGATGATGAGGAAGGAGTTTTCAATCCACTTTGCCAACAGTTTCGGACATCAGCTGAAGTCCAAAGTTGTCTTGAAGAAGCAGCATGCCTGTTATCTGCCAGCCCAAAAATTTCCTCTACTTGTGAGGTTTGGCTGTTCTCAGTCATGCCTGGTTGATATATGTTGTTGACAGTGCATTGTTCCTCTGTCAAATAACAAAATTGGTCCCCAGTCAGTCCGAAAGATGGGTAGCATGACATTACCAACAGATAGATGTGTGTTGAATTTCTTACAGACAGTTGATTCAGGGTGTTTCCAGTGCATCCTTTTACACTGAACTCTGGCTCAAAATGTATTTCATCACAGGTTAAAATTTTGTCCACTGGTGGGTCACCTTTACAACTTAAATAACTTTTCATCACAGTGCAAATACAGTATCTCTGTTGCTTGTGATGAATGATAACCTCTCTGGGAATGCCTCTTGCACAAGTCTTACGGTAGTTTCATTTGTTCTGAATGATAGAATGAGTATATTCACACTTACTAGACATTTATCAGCAATTAGTTTGGACTGTAAGTTGTCATTCTTCTTGGATCAATGAATAAATATGAATTTGGACTGCCAAAGTAGACACTGCTTCCCACCATCCTGCATGGTACTCATTTTTTTTAATTTTGTGGCTGTTTTTAAACCATTACACCCACCTATTAAAACTTGCACAGTTCATGCAACTACCAACACATTGTTTGTTCAACAGAGAGAATATTTCTGATGGTTTCACATTGTCTAAGTTCAAATCTGATCACAGAACACACTTCCTTGTAAGTAGTTTCTTCAAGCAGACATGCAGTCTTACCAGTCCTTCAATGCTATCTTTACATAAATATAAATCAAACAGATTCTTCACTAAATTAACTAAACATGTGGATAATATTAAACACAAAGAGACGAACAAAGTTGCTCTCTTGGACGTGACAGTAAATATAATAACAAAATGAATGTAATGTGTCAGACCAGTTTACTATTTGATCAACATTTTCTAGTAAGTATGTGATAGTTAGACAGACAGATAGATAGACGGATACATAGATAGATGGCAAATATTTGTCATTACTGTGAACTTGTTTCTAATTCTGTTGGATGGCACAATATTATTACACTGCCTGACAAAAAATGGAGCACCCTTACAGGCAGGAGGAAATGAAATTATACTTCATGAGTTAAGAGGGTAGGTGATGATACTTCTGCGATTACAAAGCTGATTCACGTTTACGATGAACTTGGCAGTATCAGTCCAACAGTCACTTATCACCATTATGTTGCACCCCCTGTAGCCTGCATGTGTGCACCACTTTGGGAATGTCATCATAAAGCTGTTGTATCCTCTCGAGGCGAGCTGGTCCACCACTGCTGTAACTGGTTCTTGGTCTCATGGATACTGGCACTTTGGTTGCTTTGACGTCCAAGTTGGTCCCACACACACCTTCTATCAGGGACAAAACTGAGGATCTCGCTCGCCACGGGAGCACCACCCAAACGTCATTGAGGCGTACCGTCTGTTGATGAACACTGTCTTGCTGAAAAACGGCACCACGATACTGTTGCACAAAAAGTAACACACGTGAATGTCTGCTGTCTGTGATGTGCCATAAAAGTTCTCTCCATCACTACCAGCCTTGACTAATTCATATACAATGCTTTCCCACATGATTATGTCACAAGTAACAACACTGTACCTCTCCAATACATTGGAAGGATGTGACCCGACCCAGGTCACCATGATACTCTACAACAATGGTCATCTGGGATAGTACAGAAATGCAATTCAATGTTTAACACTACACGGTGCCAGTCATTGGCAGTTCATCCTTCCCAGTCAGTGCACCACTCCGAACACAGCAATCTTCCCCTGCTGCGGTCAGGCACGGTCGACTGGAACCTCTAACGAGTATGCCTGCCCTCACGATCCCCCGCAGTCCGTCCATCTGTCCACTGTAAAGTTCGAGTGCCCCACAAACCTGGATACTGCACAATTCTATCAGCCTGCCAAATGCATACACCCAAGAGGTCCGTTTAAAACTCTGTCAGGTGCTGATAACACTGTCTCACACGAGGATGTGGCATCTTTGTGTCCTTCACAGTGAGCATCCAATGTAAGATGTTGTTGATGTCCGTCATATACCACACCAGGCCTGATAACAACACTAAATTTGAAATACACTAATGCACTCTGTTGGTTGTTCTGTCACAGAAATAACAACTCTCTTTCTTTACATACACACCAATAGTGTGTGTGTGTGTGTACATTAAGATACATTAACATCTGACCATGCCTTCTATGTGCTCCACATTTTTGTCAGACAATACATTTTATAAAAGAAATTACTATTTGCAACATTCTACAAAAAAAAAAAAAAAAAAAAAAAATAACATTTTACAAGCAGCTTAGAAAAATGTACAAAGTATTACCTAAATATCTAACCTAGTTATAAATTTTTCAAGATTCAGTTAACATGTTAGTACAAAAAAAAATCATTAACACATTGGTACAAAAAGTTATTAAGCAGTTGAAACGTAATTCAGAATAGCTTTTGTGTGATTGTTTACAGAAGCTATTTCAATAAAACTTGTACTAAAAATATTTGTCAAAATTGTGATACTGTCCAGCATGTTACTACAATTTGTAAAAAATAAACAAATTATGTAGCCTACTTAAAAAATTCATAGCTTTTAATTATAACTCTAAATATACCAGTATTCAAATACCATTTAATATTTTTATTACTGGAGGCTATGTATATATACCAGGAGATGCCCAGTCTGAGTCCAGTTTAGTCTATCTAGTCTGTGTTGATTCCATGTACAAAGTCATGTTACAGTGCAACCAAAAATGAATAAGTTGAAGAACATACACATAAAATCAATTTTGTCCAACAACTCGGGCAGAATTTGATTAATGCTTTCCACAATTAAGTATCTACTGGGGGGGGGGGGGGGGGGGAGAACAAATCAATTTAGGTATGTGTTGCCATTCTCTCACTTTGTCTCTTGATGATTTACACTGTCAATATGTTGCAATCATATCATCTGCACTGGTTTTTGAAGTTCAGATTTACAGAAATTTGTTTTTATCAATTAAGGACTCCCCGTTCTGCGCTCATAGGTAGCCTAGTACATGTCCACTGTGGCACCCGGGGGCCACAGCACAGTTGCAACCCCTGAGGATGGGCTTATGAAAGCCCGAAACTGGTCGTGATAATAAAAGAAATTACAACTGAAGCAGTATTTTCAACCTCTGGAATTAAGGAATGGTAATGTCACAAGGTGGTTCTATGACCAGACATGGAAGAGACACACACACAGTCACTCATGCCACACGAACAACAGTATTTAAATGTTAACTTGGAAGATGTGACTTTCACCACAATATTTCATTGAAACAAACAACTGTTCAACATCTTAAGGTAGTTGCTATTACTGTTGCAAATTGTAATAGCAAATATTCACACAGAAGTATTCAATCGTATTTGGGCCAGGAGAAGGAACCACGCATGAGTGGAGAAGCTCTTAAATTTGGATGAAAACCAATTTGTAGTGCACCCTTCGGAGAGCCAGACATGTATTTCACCACTGCACCAGTGGCAACAAATGTGGTATTTGACGTTCCTGTGGTTAAAAGCTCAACTAAAACTCTGCAAAGCTTAGAGTAAGGTATGTAATTGGAGGTTCTTGTTGCTCTGATTTTAATTTAATAGTAACCAGCGCTGACTTTCAGCCAGAATTTATATTAAATCTCACATCCTGACTATTGAGCTGTCTGCCATCCAGACGTGTGTTGCTTCCTTAACAGCAGCCCTATAGTGAAGATTCTGAAGATAAAACTTTACTCTTCTCATAAACCATGAGATGCCCTGTGTTATAAAAAGAAGCATTTGATTGGATGACTGATTTCTGCATAGCTGTGCTGCATCATTGGATCTGAAGGAGGATGAACAGAAATTGATAGGACAAAATATTTTACAGTTGTGATATAACTCAATAAATTGTCTTTTACCACAACCTATGGAACTTTAAAATATTACAACATGTTGTGTATCAGTGTTTCAAGTCGTTTCTCAGTGCGTAATTACCTCCCTCTATCATGAAGATCACTACAAGCAAGTATTGTTCTTAAAATTTGTTCTATAATGGTTCAAATGGCTCTGAGCACTATGGGACTTAACATCTATGGTCATTAGTCCCCTAGAACTTAGAACTACTTAAACCTAACTAACCTAAGGACATCACACAACACCCAGTCATCACAAGGCAGAGAAAATCCCTGACCCCGCCGGGAATTGAACCCGGGAACCCAGGCGTGGGAAGCGAGAACGCTACCGCACGACCACGAGCTGCGGACTTTGTTCTATATTTTGATGTACTACTTAGATTTGTGTTACTTCCTATATATATTCTAAGTACAAGTCAACATCAAATTAATTTTCAGCTGCCAGAGACTGTGGTCATGTGTGAGAGTTGCATTGTGCCTATCTGCAACTCAGCATCTCTGTTATATGGTGAGTAGCAACTGTCCTTTTCATAATATTGTTCAGTTTATTTTTTCTATTTTTGTGGGACAGATCATGACAATTATCAATCAAGCAACATATGCAATGTAGATGAACTGGTTCCACTACTGTTTTTAATGCTGGTCTGCTTATAGTACTGTGTATATGGCACTATTTTTTTTAATACTGTCTAGCCATTATGGTGAGAAAATCAAAACATAACTATGGGCATTCAGATGTACATTAGAAACATGACACGGATTACACCATACTACTCGTATCCTCCCTTGAAGATAACTTTCTTTTCAAGTTCTTGTCTATATTTAACATACTGCAAGATTAATAATTTCTTTGTTCCCTTAAATGTCTTAAATATTTTCATCCTACATAAAAATTTATTGTTCTGACATTGATTATATTTTAATGTAAATAAAAATGATCCTTAATAATGTATTAACAATTACATGGAATTATATTTCCACACTTTATGCTGTATACAAGACAATCCAGTCAACCACCAGAGTGCCACCTGGTGGATGGGAATGGTGGTGATTGTGATTACACCACTTCTGTCAGTCATCAGCTGGTAGTGGAGAACACAAACATTGGTAAACGGCACAATACAGTTAGGTATATGTTTGTTCAGACCGATTTTTCATTTGACATGCTGATCTGTAGTGATCTTCATGATAGTGGGAAGTGCATATGCAATGTGAAATGGTATGTGAAACTGTAATATTTTAAAGCATAAGGAATGTTATATGTAGGTTGTGCTGCAAGACAATTATTGAGTTATGATATGATGATTGTGAAATATTTTTCCTATCAATTTCTGTTCATCGTCCAGCACATCTGGTTGTAACAATGTAGCACTGTTGAAACTGACCATCCAATAAAATGCAAAGAAGCCATTGAACCAGCACCACAATGCAAATTATCCCTGCGCATTGTAAAAAAGACTTCAACATGGAATGTGCGTGGGCTACTTCAGACAGGAAAACTTGCAATAGTAGAAAGAGAAATGAGTGTGAATGACTTGGATATTCTCGAATCTAGCGAGACTCACTGGAGAGGAAGTGGCCATTTGACGATCCAAGGATGGAACACTGTGCACATTTCAGATAGTAGTGACCACAGCATAAATGGTGTTGGAATAGTTGTTCCTAAGAATCTGAACAACTGTGTTTTCAGTTATGAACCCATTAATGACAGGATCATTTCCATAAGAACAAACGACAAAGCCACAAAAACATTAATACCGACGGAGGCAGTATTTACCATCATGGAGTAGAGATGCCGGGCTGCAGAACACTCAAACTAAACCTGACATTATGCATTTGGAATGCCAATGGCATAAAAAGCAAGAAAACCGTAGCACAAGCCTTTATCACGGAAAATGACATCGACATACTGCTCGTTAACAGAAACCCACCTACGCCCACCTGACATCTTCCGCTTAAGAAACATGGCCACATACAGAACTGATAGACAACACCAGAGAGGCGGTGGCACAGCCATCTTTATCAAAAACAACATTACCCATGACACAGTAGAAATCCCTGCACTGGAAGAAATAGAAGCCACCCTGTTAAAAATAAACACAACCATCAGAGTACTGCTGATTGGGGCAGCATACCATAACAGTCTGGGGCCCTGACAACCCCACCCACATCCCGCTATTGCCACAACAGAGGCCTGACGTCTTGGACATCGTTGTGACCAAGGGAATAGCAGACAACATCCACTTGGATGTCCAAGACAACCTATCCTCTGACCACAAGCCTGTGTTGGTTAATTTTCACAGGCTCATGCCACCACAGCACCAAACATTCAAAACTGACTGGGACTTATACCGAACTTCCCTAATGGCGACCATCCGCCCAGATACCCAGCTCAGAACAACGGACGAGATCGACTCAGCAATCAAATCACTCACCACACAGATCCAAAAAGTTTCGCATCAGACAACGACCATAACAAATCAACCTAGCAATGAGTTCGAACTCCCACCACTCCTCCGCGATCTCCGTCCCGTCAAAAAGCAAAGCCAAAAGGTGCTGGCAACAAACTCGCAATCCAAGAGACTGTACTACAGCAAACAAACTAATGTGCGAGCTAAACAAACGGCTAACGGAGTGGTGTGCGGAAGTATGGGCGGACAAAATGGAATCATTCAACCTTCAAACTACCGACGAATGGAAGGTTGTTAAGAACATAAGAGCCGCCCAACCACCCAAAAGGGCCATGACAGGCAATCAGGGCACAATCTACGACGCCTTGTCGAAGGCCGAATTACTCGCTGACACCTTTGAAGAGCAAAACACCCTCCCATCCCATGACATACAGACACGCGACGATCAAGACCTAGAAGACAGAATTAAACAGACCATCGATACATTGAGGAGTACGCCACCCTCCACAGCACCGCAGCTAACCACCCCAACTGAGATCAGAAGGGAAATACAAAAGAAAAAGGGGGGTTCTGCACCTGGTCTCGACAAAATAACGCATATACAACTAAAAAATCTTCCATGCAAACCAATAGTGCTCCTGACCAGGATATTCAACAAGTGTTTCCAACTGTCGTATTTTCCCACCTCATGGAAAAAAACAAAACTAATCACCATACCAGAAGCCGGCAAAGATCCAAAAATCCCTTCAAACAATAGAAGCTGTTCAAGAGGATTATACTACAGCGTCTCCAACCATCCCTGACAGACAATAACACACTAAGAGCCGAGCAATTCGGTTCCCAAAAGAAGGTGTCAGCAGAACTCCAAGTGCTCCGTGTCACTGAACACATCGCAGCAAACATGAACCTGCAGAAGTCTACCACAGCCGTGTTCCTTGAATGAGAAAAAGCCTTCGACAAGGTGTGGCATGACAACTTAATCTGGAAGACACTACATCAAACATCTGTCCCAGACGTCTACACCAAGCTACTTGACAGTTGCTTAAACGAGAGGCATTTCGTGGTCGAGGTGGATGGCAAACGTTCCTCTCGTCGCCAGCTAAAAGCGGGCATCCCCCAAGGATCTGGCCTCTCGCCAACTCTATTCAACATCTACGTCAATGACATTCCCTTGGAGGCAGGGGTCCACATCGCCCAATTCGCTGACGACACGACGTTCTACACCAGTGAACTTCGGAAGCACGTATCCATCGGCAGACTCCAACGACAGCTCAACCGCGTGGAAAACTGGTGTAGAGCAAACAAACTTCAGCTAAACGCCGCAAAAACAACAGCCATCTACTTCACCCGAAAGCAACCAGTCCTGCAAAACCACCTGTGGCTCAACGCCCAGGAACTACCTTGGAGGGATGAGGTCAAGTACCTTGGCGTGACGCTGGACAGAAAGCTGTTGTACCGCTGTCACATCAGAGAAAAGAAAACAAAAGCCCTGAACCTAGCCAAGGCCCTTTACCCCCTCTTCAAAAGCAAAAACATGAAAATAGAAACCAAACGAACGCTGTACAAGACAATGGTGCTGCCCACAATGACATATGGTTGCTCATCATGGGCAGTGGCCTGCCAAACAAGGAAACATGAACTGCAGATGGTGCAGAACAAGGTGCTACGGTGGATTCTAGGAGCACCCTATTGGACCAGAATCACCCAACTACATGAACTACTGGAGATGGACACACTCAATCAAACGATTAAGAAACAGCCAACTAGAAAGTTCCAAAATATAGACAACATTAGAAACAGCTGCCGACACCTAACAGGCACCCAAAGACCAAAAACCTGATAAGCAGGGAGTGCCACGCTCCATCACAGAGGATCCCACGGATTAAGTCAGGATATACACCCCCCACTCCGAGCCAAAACATAAATCAAACCACCTTAGACCAAACCAAATAGATTGGATAGCAAGAGACAACCTAGCGGCAAAGCAGCCGCAGAACCAACGTGGACGTAGAAGAAAGCGACTCATCATCCGCAGCAACACTGTGGACCAAGAAGAAAGGACCAACAAACACCAAGCCTTCTTGCAAAGCACAGTACCCCACAAAAGGCGGCGGATTGGTGAACTTTTTAAGTTCAACAAAATCACAATCCTGACCCCCAAAGTGAATAAATGGTGCCCCAACAGCATTACCTGAACACGAACAACACCAATACACGGAAAATCGGTAAAGCCGATAAGCCTGTTCATCAACATTATGACACCTAAATTCAACACAGTCCACAGTTATGCTCCTGCTTCTGCAGTACGACATGAGGTGATAGACAAGTTCTAAGAACAACTGGAACAATTCTTTAGCAAGATCCCTAACAAAGAAAAGCTAATAATATAACAGCACTTCAATGCTAAAATTGAACATACACAATTTGTGATTTGACATGACATAGGTGACAGAAATGACCAAGGCAGATACTTACCTGATTTCCATGTGAGTAACAACTTGTCTGACTGTAACACTAGGTTCCAACATCACCCATGACAACTGTACACTTCGATATCACCTGGAGATAGATTTAGAAATGAGACTGACTTCATCCTAGTGTGAAGACATTGAAAGACTTCAGTCTTTAATTATAAGAACTTTCCTGGAGCTAAATGTGGAAGAGAACACTATCTGTTACTCAGGGAAATGCGAATTAAGCTCAAATCCATCAAGAAAATTTGAGCAAGGCAACTAATACTCACAAACAGGGAAGCTCTCTGGGAATTTTGTGAGTTTGTAAGACTAAAACTACACATCATCATTCTTGATAAAGATGCACCAGCATCACAAACATAGGACTAATGAAGGAGACCATTTCCTCATCACTTCCAACATCAGAATGACCAAAGAGTGCAAAACAGCTTTGGAAATCACAGACCACACTACAACTACTTGAAAAGAGGAGTAATCTGAAGGAAACTGGTATCCACACCATTCAAGATCAAGACAGATAGAAGAACCTGTGTAGAGAAACACAAAGAATTGCAGAAAGGACAGATCACACTTCATTGATAGTATCAATCGGAATCAAATACATGCTCTCTTAAAAAAAAAAAAAAAAAAAAACCCTCACAAAGATCACTGTTGAATTTAATCCTCACATGTGGGTGATAGACAAAGAGTATAGCAACCATATCAGAGGCAAAGAAGATGCTGTTGCAAGGTGGAAGCAGTACTGTGAAATGTTGTATTCTGGGATTAACAACAGTATGGAAAGTGAAGCAGTTGAGCAACTTACACTGAGACCTACAATCTTACATAGCAAAATAGAGGATGCAATACAACATCTGAAGAACTATAAATCCCTGGTCTAGAAAGTTTGTTTGGTGTGGTGATCAAGGAAATGCAGCAGTAAGGTACTGATGTGCTGCATTCAATGTGAACAATATGGGAAACTGGGTGACAGTCAGATGACTGGTTGATGTCACTCTTTGTCCCCCTACAAAAGATCAATCAGGAGATGCTCCAACTACTGAACCATTGTTCTCTTATCCCACGTAAACAAAATTTTGTTCCCCATCTTGAACCATAAATTCAGCAGGTTCTGTTAAATGAAAAGAAACTCATGAATAGATTTTCAACGCATGACAAATAATCAAGAAATTGTGAGAGTTCTGCATTTCTGTCTTCCTCTGCTTCCCTGACTATAGAAAAGCATTTGACTGTGTTGCCTGGGAAATGTTGTGGCAGGTGCTTGCAGAGTTCAGTGTCCCACCAAACTGATCAGAAGTCTATTGTCAAGGCAAGTGCTGGCATGTGTGATTTCTTCAGTGTTCCAAAATGTGTCGGACAGTGTTTCTCTCTATCCCCAACCGTAAAACATCAATGCATTAGGAACGCCCTTAATGGTCAGACTCAAGGCATTTCTATTGGTGGCAGAACTATTAACAGCCTCCAATTTGCTGATGACACCATCCTTTCAGCCAGCAGAGAAGATAATCTTGCTGAGCTATTAACAAAAGTAAGACATCAATCCAGCATTTGGACTGGACCTCCATCTCAGCAAGTCCAAACTCACGACAATTTATCGAGGAGTAAGGTTCAATGCACATGTCGGGTAAAGGAACTGGAGGTTGTGGATTCTTTCACCTATCTTGGATCAACTATCTGTGACATGGGAAGTTGTGAAGATGAGATAAGATGGCGAATCACATTATCCGTCATGTTATCTCATCTTCACAACTTCCCGTGGCTATGAAAAGCTCACCAAAATCCGGCAGAACAGAGCAATAACGAAAACCACAAAGGTCCAGCTTGTTGAAACCCACGTGTTTTCAGCCTTCTTTTATGGTTGCAAGAGATGGAGCCTTAACGCCAGAGACAAACAGCACATTGATGCATTTGAGTTTTGGTGCCGGCCCAGAATGCTGTGTCTAAATTGGGCTGAAAGAAGAACAAAAATGTCCATTATTGAGCAACTCTGTATCTCCATGTGTCTCCTCAAGTCAACCATAAAATTCTCTTGTTCTTTGGCCCTATTGTGAGAAAAATGGAGAAACCTAGAAAAAATAATCAAAGAGCCGGTTAAGGACAAAAGACTAAAGAGCAGCGAACAGGTGGATTTAACAAATCACGATGATCTCTAGTCTATGTTTTTAGCAGGCCCTAAGAGAAGCTGGTAACCATCCAAAATTGAGAAGCTTGGTTCACGATGCTCAATAATGGGCACAACAAATTGGAATGATGACTGGGAACCATTTAACCTACCAAACTATATTGGAAGCTTAGACAGAAAGTTCATCAGAGTTAAAGCTCCTACTCAGTTTTTGTCAACACTTTATAATTACATAGGTTTTCCTTCCACAGTCTTATTAGCTGTTGATGTTGGCGAGTATGGCCATGACAACGATGGGAAAGTATTAATAGAAAATTAATTTGTTAAAACTCTGTTTGGTGGCAAGCTCCTGCTTTCGGAACAGACTTTCACAGAAAAAATTACTGCAAATTTCCTCTGATGTGGACGAGAATTTAACCTCAATTAGCTAATGCAATACATATATTTAACCACACCTGGAAGAAAACTAACCTTCCAGACAGTCCCAAACCCGGATAAAGTGGGAGGGTTAATCATTGGGCTAACCATCCAACATTGAAAAAAAAAAAAAAGACAGGTTTCTATACACACACCCAGCCTCGGATTGGAATGGATCTAACAGGAAGTGACCCAAGCTTATGAACAAAGGACTACAAACAAGTACATGGGAAGTAAAAACACTGTACGCTGCAGGACACACAAAGATACTTGATGAAGGACTAACAGAGTACAAGATGGATATTACAGCCCTTAAGGAGATAAGGTGGCCTGGACAAGATATGCATGGAGAAAAAAACTACATGATCATATACAACAGAAACAAGCATGGTCACCATGTATTTGGGACAGGATTTGCAGTTCATAACAAAATAATGGCCAATGTGATGACACTAGAAAATGTCAATGAAAGAATATGCTACATCAGAATCAAAGGCAAATATAGAAATATCTCATTAGTAAGTATCCATGCCCCAGTGAGAACAAGGAGCAAGACATAAAAGACGAATTCTAAAACACCTTAGACCAGATGTACTCCAGATCACCAAAGTACAACATCAAAATTGGGCTGGGAGACTTAAATGCCAAAATAGGACAAGAACAGCAATGGCAACCACATATAGTCACGTTCAGCCTTCACACTGAATCAAATGATAATGGTATAAGGCTTATCAACTTTGCCACAGCTAGAAACAAGAAAATAGCAAGTACATCATTCTCCCATAAAGACATACATAAAGCAACGTGGGCCTCATCACATGGGTTAACTAGGAACCAAATAGACCATGTTTTGATAGAGAAAAAACATAAGGCAATAACAGATGTTAGGACAATGAGAGGGGGCTGACATAGGCTCAGACAATTCTCTTATTCTTATAGAGACGAAACAATCATTACCAAAACCACCAAGTAAGAACAACAGTGGTAAAAGAACCAAAAGAGTAGATGTGAGTAGGCTAAAAGAGGGGGTGGTGAATAGACAGTTTAAGATTAAGCTTAAAAATAGATTCGCTGAATTAGAGAATAACAACAACAGAAAAGAAGATGACGATATCAACACAAAATGGAAGAAGATCACAACAGTCATGAGGTAGACAGTGCATGAAGTACAATGAGATGATGATAATAGCAATACAAAGTGCAAATCATGGTTCACTTAAACATGTACAAAAGCAGTACAAGACAAGAGAGCCAGACAGACAATGATGAACAATGACACCAATGAAAACCAAGCATCATACAGGAAAGCCAAGTGAGAAATGAAGATTATAATTAGGCGAGAGAAAAGTGCATTCATATATAAACAAATAAAGAAGGCTGAGGAGGACTAGAACCAGAACAATAGTAAACAGTTTTACAGGTCAATGAATAGCTATAGAAAAGAGTATAGCGCTAAGTCTGTGATAATGAAGGACGAGAATGGAAAACTTATCACTACGAATGAAGGAAATTTAGAGAACTGGACAAAATATTTCGAAGAACTGCTGAACAACCCGGTACATACAGGGTGTCCAGAAAAGGACTCCCTGATTTCAAAATTAAATATCTCGAAAACAAAGATCGATAGAGGAATGCAGTAAATGGTGTGTTTATTGTGAAAGCTGTAAGAAGTTTATACAGCAGTTTGAAATAATAGTTACAAAAGCTGCTAACAGATGGCGCTGTAATCACCATATGTAATGCCCAGTATAAATAGTGATCCGAAGCCCAGAGCGATCAGTTCCACTATTTAAACGTGAAAGGAGATTAGCGTACCGAAGGAAGAGATTAAAACCGTGTACTCCATTGAACAACGTGTTTTTCTGGTGCTAGAGTACCACAGGTTAGAAGAGAGTCCTACTGCAACAAGGCAAAGTTTTCAAGCATGATTTAATGTTCCAAAAGGACCTGATGCAAAAACCATTCGTACGCTCTTCGCAAAATTTCAACGAACAGGCAGCGTAACTGATGATCTAGTGGGGCATGTTGGCCGCAAGCAAACCGCAGTTATGCCTGAAAATATCGCCACAGTTTCTGGAATTATTCAGCGAAATCCAATGTCATCCGTCCATAGAATTGCATCTGAGACTGGTTTGAAGCGTTCCAGCATGCGGAAAATACTGAGAAAGAGCCTAAACATGTTTCCATTCAAAATTCAAATGCACCAGGCCATACCCGTACGAGCTGTGCAACAAAGGGTTGCCTTTGGTAGTCAGATGCTCACAATGATTGATAGCGAAGGATTTGATGTTGGATGCATCTGGTTTACAGATGAAGCACATTTCCACCTGAATGGATAAGTGAATAAGCAGAACTGGCGATTTTAGGGTTCCGAAAAGTCATATTGGTGTGAAGCAAAATCCCTGTATTCTCCTAAAGTTACTGTGTGGGCTGCAGTATGCAGCAGAGGCATTATTGGCCCTTTTTTCCATTCGAGAAACGGTCACTGGTGCACGTTACGTTGCAATTTTGGAACAATCTGTTGCCACACAGCAAGCGTTAGAGGATCGACCAGGTACTGAATGGTTTATGCAAGATGGAGCCCGACCACATCAGACCGAACAAGTGTTTCACTTTCTTGAGGAATACTTCGGGAATCGAGTCATTGCTTTGGAATCTCCCAAAAAATGGTGCAGGCATGGATTGGCCTCCATATTTGCCGGATTTGACTCCCTGTGACTTTTTTTGTGTGGGGCACAGTGAAAGACATGGTCTACCCGAAGCATCCCGCCACGTTGGATGAGCTTGAATCGGCGATCTCTGTGGCATGTGAACCCATTTCGGTTGAGACACTACGAAATGTGATGGCGAATTTCATTCTTCGTTTGCGCCACCTCTGTAGTGCCAATGGTGAACATTTTGAAAACATAGTGATGTGACTGTTTGCAAAGATTGTTTTCATATGATTATTTCACTTTTATATGCTGATATGAGTTGTGCAGCGTACAGCGCCATCTGTTAGCAGCTTTTGTAACTATTATTTGAAACTGTTGTATAAACTTCTTACAGCTTTCACAATAAACATACCGTTTACTGCATTTCTCTGTCGATCTTTGTTTTCGAGATATTTAATTTTGAAATCAGGGAGTCCTTTTCTGGACACCCTGTACCTACAACAATGAAAACAAGGCATAAAACAATCAGAACGTACAACCATTAGTCGAAGAATCAATTCTGATGGAAGTGAAGGAGACAAGACTAAAAAATATGAAGTCCCCTTGCATAGACATGATATCAGCAGACCTCTACAAAGAAGGGGGAGAAAAGATACATGAACGGTTAGGCATACTGATAAAAGAGGTATGGAGAAAAAAGTAATGTTGGAGGAATGGAACACTGGGGCTGTAAGTCCCAATACAAGAAAGGATACAAAATGCTGACACAGAACTATAGAGGGGTATCTCTCCTATGCTCATGCTATAAAGTAATATCAAGAATTATACTGAACAGGCTCAACCCATACATTGAGGAAATATTAGACACACACCTCGTCCCATCTACGGGGCTGGAATGAAGTACACCACACACGCATTGTGGGCTTGACTAAACAGAGCTTATTGCCATTCATTTCCAGAATAGGTAAATCAACCATCAACCAAATATTCACACTACGACAAATATTAGATAAGAACTGGCAGCACAATCATGATACCTTTTGTCTGTCTGTAGATTTCAACAAAGAGAATGAGAGAGAGAGAGAGAGAGAGAGAGAGAGAGAGAGAGAGAGTGTGTGTGTGTGTGTGTGTGTGTGTGTGTTTTGGGGCTTACGGACATTCAAAATCGAGGTCATCAGCAGCCTGACGTACATTAAAAGAAATGTGGACAAACTTAGTAAAATGGAAGCATATGTGCAAAGAAAGTGGGAAAAGAAAAAAAGGCTGTATAAGAAAACAAAACGTAAGGAAAATGCAAATGGAGTGTCAAGGACGCCACAGGAAATTGTCACTGGCTGGCCACTTACATAACATATGGGCGGGCCAGTCACCCTGTGAACAAATCAAGACCCTCTCCCTAAAATCTTGTTAAAAACATTGGACAAGTCACAGAACTTTAAAACTGTAACCACATTTCTTTGAGTATTTCCTAAAAGAGATGGCAGATCCGCTGTCAAGTCAGCCGAGCCCAATGGTCAGAAACATGATGCAAAGTGACCTGGACCCCACAGGCACCATACACTGGAGGGTCCTCTCACTGGAGCAGGAAGCCATGCGTCATAGGACTGTGGCGTATCCAAAGCCAAGTGAGGAGAACCTCGTCCCATCTACAGGGCTGGAATGAAGTACACCACACACGCATTGTGGGCTTGACTAAACAGACCTTATTGCCATTCATTTCCAGCCACTCAGCCTCCCACCAACACATGGCTCGAGAGCTGAACAGCGAGGTGAGTGCATGCAGGGGGATGGCACACAGAAAGACTTGTGGATTGAGACACGCCTTCTTGGCTGTGAGATCTACCCTTTCGTTCTCAGCAATGCAAACATACCCTGGAGCCCAGCAGAAAGCCACCAACTTCCCCAGTCGTTTTAGTTGGAAGAGGGCACCCTGGATGGTCTGGACTATTTTTATCTGTGGGATACAAACATTCCAATGAGTGAAGGGCACTTAATGAGTCAGAAAGACAAGAAATTTAGGATGGGAAGAATGTCTCATCTGCTGCAGTGTCCGCAAGACCGCAGACAATTCTGCATCACGATCCGGAAAAACAACAAAGCAACCAACGGAATCCCCCTGTTTCAACCCATCTGTAAAAACAGCTACATAGTCATGGATCTCAGATAAAAATGGCAGAAAATGTTGCATTAAAAATGGTGGCAGGAGTGCAATCTCTCTTGTACCGCACCAAATATAAAATCACTTTGGGCCTCTCCAGTAACCAGGGTGGCAGGCGGTTAAAACTCTGGGTTTGGGGCTGTATAGGCTCCACACCAAGGGACTCCAGCACACATTGCACATGGATCCCAAACGGGATCGTGGCTCTGGGACGGTGAGAAAAAAGATGGTCCAGACGCGGATGAGCAACATTATGGTGAGTGGGTGAGGTTGGAGCTGTAAAAAACTTACAATGCTGCCACACCAGCAAGAGCTGCCACCAGATGGTAAGTGGTAGTTCCCCAGCCTCTGCACAGAGGCTAGGTATGGGACTGGGCTGATAAACACCCATGGCCAGTTGAATCCTCGTGTGGTGGACAGCGTCACGGATCCACAAATAAGAGAACCTTGCTAACCCATACACCGTGCACCCCTAGTCCAGCCGCGAATGCACAAAAGCCCGATAGAACTGGAGGAGACGCACTCTGTCTGCTCCCAAAGACCTGTGGCTGAGGCACTTGAGGATGTTCAGTGCCTTCAAGGTTCTGGCTCTTAAGTCTCTCAGATGTGGCAACCATGACAATCTGGAGTCAAAAATTAGGCCCAGAAACTGCACTGTACCTCTAAAATGCAGGATAGTGTCCCCCATATGCAAGGCAGGCAAATTAAAAGGACGACAAGAATGATTAAAATGAAAACACACACACACACACACACACACACACACACACACACACACAGACACTCTTATCGGCAGAAAACTGAAAACCCGTCTTTGTGGCCAACTCCTCTAACCACTGCACTGTAAGTTGCAACTGACAGCTCACCTGGAGGAGAAACAGAAAGCAGCAGAGTCGTCCACAAATAAGGACCACTGTATTGGACTCCTTACTGTATATGTGGTACTGTTGATGGCTATGGCAAAGATGGTAACTTAAAACGCTGCCCTGGGGGTCACCATTCTCCTGCTCAAATCGATCAGACAGTGTATTTACCAACTCGGGTCCAAAAAAACTGCTGAGACAGGAATGACCGAATGAAAATGGGGAGGTGACCACAAAAGCCCCATTGATGCAGTTTTGCAAGAATACAGTGTCTCCAAGTAGTATCGTATGCCTTACTAATATCAAAGAATTTTCCGATACAGTGATGCTGATGGAGGAAAGCCTTCTGAACAGCTGCCTCTAGGAGAGTCGGATTGTCGACCGTGGACCGAAATTTTCGGAATCTACACTGAGAGCAGCTAAGGAGTTGCCTGGTCTCTAACAGCCAGACCAGACGATGCTTAACCATCTGTTCCAAGATCTTTCTGACACAGCACGTCAAGGTGATACTCTGATAACTACTGGGACATGTGCAGTCCTTTTCTGGTTTGAGGAGAGGGATGAGAATTGTCTCCCTCCACAAGTTAGGGAAAATGCCGGTCTGCCACATTAAATTAAAACATTCGAGGAGGATTTCCTTTGACGCCGCTGGCAGATGTCAAAGCATGCAGTACTGGCTGTGGTCATGACCGGGTGCAGTGTCAAAAGTCTCATTCAGTGCCAATTTGAGCTACCACATGGAGAAAGGGGAGTTGTCAGTCTCAGCACTGTTTGACCTAAAGTCCAACTTTTCCCTCTCCACAGTCACACGGTAGCGACAAAATACTGGATCCTGGCTTGCAGTGGCAGTGGTTTGTGCAAAATGCTCAGCCAGGTTCTGAGCAATGTTTCTACGTGGTGTTTGGAAGCACCCCTGGTAAACGGCTGTGTTTAGCGGAAATCCTCCATACTTTTGAACAACAAGTGGAACAATTGATTGAGTTCATGAACTGGTGCCATGACCACTTTTTGCTCTCTTTAATGACATAGCGAGCCTTGGCTCTCATGATTTGAAAGGTTGTGAAATTGTCCACTGTCGGGCAGCATTTAAACTGTCAAAGAGCCGCATGTCTGTCCCAGATAGCTAAATGGCATTCTTCTGTCCACCAAGGGACAGGTTGCCTCTGACGAGGGCCGAAAGACTTTGGCATGGATAGACCAGCAGCATGATTGATCACATTCGTGATGTGATCCACCCATTCCTGGACACTGTCACGGTGTTTAAACACAGCCAACTGGCCGAACAGCATCCAGTTAGCCTTTCTTATCATCCACGTTGGTGGCTTCTGTTCCAGCAACACACCATCGAGTAGCTGAAGGTGAAATGGGAAGTGGTCGCTGGAATGAAGGTTGTCAATGACCTAGTGAACAACTGGCGAGTGCTGGATAGCAGAAAGATAGGTCGATGGCTGCGAATGACCCAGTAGCAGTGCAGAAATGAGTCGGAGCACCAGTGGTTAGGAGGCACAGCTCTCGAGATATCAGGAGGCTCTCCAAAACTCGACCCCTAGGGCAAGTAAACGTTCAGCCCCACAGGACATGGTGGTCATTGAAGTCGCCCAGGAGGAGAAATGGTTGCGGCTGTCATGAGGTAAGATCTGTGAGAGCCTCCGAGTCTCATGCATCCAGTGGAGCTAAATAAAGAGAACAAACTGTAAGCCTCTCACAAGCATACATTTCAACTGCGACTGCTTGCAGGTCGGTATCCAGGGGAAAAGCAGAGAAGTGGTGTCCATTATTGACTAACACAGCAAACCCTCCTTTGGCTCTTTCCCCAGTCAGGTCATCTTTGCAATATGGAGTATAGCCCCGTAGTGCAGGGGCATCACATGCTTTGAAATGTGTTTCCTGCAAACACAAGCACAGAGGGCGTTGCTGCACTAGAGTTTCAGTTCCTTCATGTGCATCCTGAATCCATTTATGTTCCACTGTATAATGGGAGCCATCTATCAGTGGGTTAGTACTTTCATCCCGACTTTCTGAAGGAAAGCGGAGCCCACAATGACTGGAGAGTCAGTTTTGGAGCGAAATGGTTGCTCCAATCCATTCCACTAGTGGTTGACATTTTGCCTTGGACTTTTTACCTTGGGTGGACTTTGAAGCCACAGTCAGGGCTGCAGGTGTGGCAACATTGGGTAGTATACCAGACGGAACCTTTGGGGTGGGGGGTGGGGGGGGGGGGGAAGGGGGGAGGGGGCAGGAAATCTGTAGTTCTCGGGAGAGGGACAGGCATAGAAACGATTGCAGCAGCGCAAGTTCATGGACAAATGCTGGTATTAGTGCCGACACTAGCAGCCTCCGTTTGTGTAGCAGCGTCAGCTTTCCGTGTGGGCTGTTTAACTGAAGTGAAGGTGGTAACAAAACATGGGGGCAGCGTGGCTTTATAGAGCTTTTTTGCCTTAGTATAGGTGATGCACTTAATAGTTTTAAGCTCCTGTATCTTCCATTCTTCCAGACACACGCTGCAGTCCTGACCCCAGATGGGGTGAGGTCCAGAGCAAGTCACACATTTCAACGGAGACAGACAATGGACACCTTCATGGGCAGCCTGACCACACTTCTGCACGACACCCAAGAGTAGTATGCCCAAAGTGCTGGCATTTGAAACACCTCATTGGGTTGTGAACATAAGGCCGTACACTTACGCGATGGAAATCTGCCTTAATATCAGGATAAAGGAGTCGGACTTAACAAGAACCCTTGGGAATGTCCACCAGATCCCTGCAAGTCACAACACCTTTGCTGTAATTCAAGGTGGTGTGCAGCTCAGTTTCGATGGCATATTCTCCAAGGGAGTGAGCATTCTGGAGAATCTTAGCTTGTGGGAACTAGCTGTTTCCACCAACAGTGTCCCATTACACAATCGCTTAACAGATTTCAAACTGCCAGCAATGCCCTCAAGCCCTTTTTGAATATAGCTGCAGAAGAATGGGAATCACTGTCAACGATGTACAGATATTTCATAACGTTTTGCTGACGATCAATCTATTATAGCTCAAGATTATTATGACCTTGAGTTCATGATACGATGTTTGTATGAAGAATACAACGGATGGGGACTACAAATGAGTCTAACAAAAACAGAGTTAAACTTTAAGTACACATCAATGACAAAGCAGTTATGAGAGAGGTAGATGAATTTAAATATCTCGGGGCAAATATTGATAAAAATAGATTGGGCCATACAGAAGTAAAATATAGAATACAGCAAAGCAGAAAAGTGTTAGGGTGTATGAATTCCTTTTGGTTAGGTAAGAATATTTTCAACAGCAATAAGAAAAGAGTATGTAAGATAATGGTTGAATCAGTGCTATGCTATGGATCAGAATTATGAATCTTAAATGTGAATCTCAAAAGAAGATTAATAGCTGTGGAAATGGATTACTTGTGTAGGAGTGCCAGAATATCAAGAATCGAAATAAAATCTAATTAGGAAGTAAGAGCTAGAATGAAGGCAAATGATACAGTAATTGATAGAATAGAAAGAAAATCATTAAAATGGTTTGGACATATGATGAGAATGCCAGATCATCGGTGGCCATAGAAGGTTTACGAGTGGAAACCACCTGGCAGAATCGTCCCTTGTTTTCCTGGGTATTGCGACAAACAACCAAAAGAGGAACTTTTGTTAACTGACACTATCACAGACATGGTTTGTGCCCATGTGGGGCACACCACATTCATCCTGCATTGCCAGGTGTGCTGTGTGACTTTGATACAATGTGTCAGTCAGGGGGTGTAGGTTCCATCTGAAATTACAAGCTATACAGGAGCCTCATGCCATTCCATGGCCCACATCCCTCACCATTTCACTCTAGAGAGTATCAGTAACAAAGTGGATAATTCAGCACCATGCCTTCACTACTGAACATTATTTCGAAAGTAATGAATCTGTTACCACACTTCAACAACTTTCCCGCACACAGTTCAATGTTTAGCATAACGGTTCGTTCGCTACCTGACAGCAACACTTCATTGGGTTAACTCTTTTTGCACAACTGGATCAGTTTTTATGAAGTTCATGTAAGTAATTTCATGCAATATGTGACTTCTCTTCCCCTTTTTATTGCCTTTTACATGTTTCAAGATTCTGGTGACTTTGGGTGTCCAGTCATGATGTCTTTTTTTTCCAGATTTTGCTAGGTCCCTTTTATTCTTTTGACAACACTGGAATGAGGATGGCCTCAGACGGTTATACGATTTTATTTGTAAGTAATGTATTTTAGAAATTTTGGCCACATATTTATGATATTTCAGACTTGAGGACTCACTCCCATTGATGTGTGACGGCATTTTCATTATTACATTTTACACAAGATGATTGAACTTTTTATGTGTTCCAAAACCAGTCCTGTATACAATTAAAGACTGTTGACTCGGCAACTGTTCCATTTTTCATTTTACAAAATGGATCAGTTATGAAGTACAGCTCAAAATCCAGAAAATGTAGACAGAATAAGACTGTTTGTTCTACAAAGTCATCATTGCTCCATTAAGCAGCGTACTCCAAGTTTGGTTACGGCTCATTACTCGCTACACCACATGCTGAACTGTGTTACAATTCCATCCTTATAAAAGTATGATGTAATTGGGTAGATAAAGCATACTCACCAAGTGGAAACATGAGAACACACATTTAAAAAAGATTTTACATTTGCAAGCTTTCAAAGCCAATGGCTCCTCCTAGCACAAGAACTGAAGGGGAAGGAAGAGGGGTGAAGGAAAAGGACTGGTGAGGTTTAGGAAAAGGGGTAGAGTTCACGAAAGTCACCCAGAATGCCAGGTAAGGGAGACTTACCAGATGGGATGAGAAGGAAAGACAGACTGCTCAACACAATGTGTTTTCAAAGGTCAAGATCATTTCTGACAACACTTAACGCATTCCTCAATGTGCAGGTGAACAAATAATGCTCTTTTAATGTTCTATCCATTGAGGATGCCTTTGGCTCTTTCAAAATTCTGTGTAACTTACAGAATGTTATCCAGGACTAAACCCAATACATGTATTTTTAAACTAAGCAAATGGATTGTACTACTTACATAAAGAAACACAGTTGCAGACATGTATCAATCAAACAAATCTTTTATACCCACACACAAGGAATGAACAACTCAGTTGCCTTCACAATATTAACAGAAATATACAGGATGCATCATAAGCAGCAGTGACAACTGACACACCTGAATGTATACGATAACAGAAACAAAAACATTCCAGAAAACAGGGTCAGTAAATGAACCATTTGGGAGGTAATTGAAGGAGTGTGGTCATAATCTGCCACTGGTTTCTTTGTGAATTTTTGTCTTACTTAGAACAAAGATATTTGAAATGTATGCTTTACCAGTAATTCCTCACCTAATAAGGCTCAAATTTTAGGCACATGACCTATGGTTGGGGAACATGGTAAGTGCACAATGGGTCATTAGCTCATTTTGCTGCCTGTCTGCAGCTTGATATGTTTTTTCAATTTTTTAAGCAAATAAACTAATTCTTTTTATACATGGTATTTTATTTCATTGCTTGTTTTTTGTAGTCGAACAAGACCTTAAATACTTTTATTTCTTTATTACTTATAATTCTTAAACAAAATAGTCACCTTTTGGAAGGTTTCCCAAAAAGAGTAACTGTTGTAAATATTTCAACACACTCACAGCTTTATTAACGCCTTTGATTATGTCACAAGAGAAGCAGGTGGAGAAAAATACGTTACAATATCCAAAATCATACCAATGATTAATTGTTTGCCAGCAAAACTTTATAGTATCACACCAATCTCACCAGCTGTCAAAGAATGCAAGGATACTTAACTGAGACAGCTCAAGACAAGGTATGGGTTAACTGAATTAAATGACCAAGTACCCATTACTGCTCTCTTAATATATTCTTAGTGGGACATCCCCATCTGCTCCTTCAATTGTTCATAGGAAATGTAGTCTGCTGCAGATGTAATTTCAAAGTTCTTTTATTTGCACAAAGGCACATACACTACCTGGGTTCCAGGATAAGAAGCCCAACTTCAGATGCTTAATTGGGCACAAAAAAACATTAAAATAGTATGGAGACACTAGCAAATTTATCCATTAGTATGATGGGACCAGAGTCCTTAGACCCATGTAGTGTACAAGCCTTTACCCAGGTAAAGAAACTTCACAATTATAAATGCAGTGCATTTTATTCATTATGAACATTGCTACTCTACTAGGTCTGAGGTTTAAAAATCTATATTTTTCAAGATTCAGCAGCATGTGTCCGAGTCAGATGAAAACTCAAAGGTATGGTTTATAAACAATAAACTAGCCCAAGTGAATCAGAGGACGATGTTTCTTCATCTACTGTAACACAGGAATTCGGCTTTTGGAAACACCTTAAATAGTTAGCACGCGGCCACAAAATGAAAACTGAAACACATCAAAATGTCAAAACCTGCAATACCTTTAGAAAGCAACCTATTTTCAGAATGGGAGGGCATGAAAGTTATTTTCTGTGTTTGTGCAAATATGCTCGATTGAATTGTAAAACTACTCGGCAGGGCCGTTGCGAAGGTATATTGGATGTAGTGGTCACTACAGGCCTTGCACTTTAAGCGGCCTCGCACTTTAAGTGATCTCGCACCGAACCTGTGAAGAGTGTGTCTAGACAGAGCAAGTAAAATTGCATGAATGCAAAGAAACTATGGAAATGAATTTTTAACTTTATCTGTGGTGCTAAGCAAGTTTGTCTCTGGTCTAATCACAGATGAAATACTACATCCACGGCAGGGTGGAGGGACAAGCGCAAACATAGTATGCCAGCCTCATATTGGGCGAAATCTGGCAATGCTTGAACCAGCGTTGCACTGTGCTACAACCAGCTAAAAATGAGAAGCACACATTTTTGTTTCAGGTGTTTCTTTAAGATTACTGTTCTCTTCAGCTCCGTTCCTCATCCAACCCAAATCAACTGCTGGCAATGGCAAAGGGACACCAGTTGCATGCGAAACATTTGCAAAACCTCATTGTGCATACGTTGAGAGTGCACAGAGCTTTTGGTTTTATGAACAACAACATCAAAGAGGTGAATTTTTCTTTGTTCACTGTTTGCTAATATGTGAACAGATAACATTAAAACATCCAATCATTCTAGAAGTTTTAATGCCATTTTTTTCCTTTTTGATTAAGATAACAGATTATGCATCACGGCAACCCATGGTAGAGACAGAGGACAAAAATTTGAAGGTGGCACTGAAAAAAAACTGAAAAAGAAAATTATGGGAAGAACTCCAACATTCGCAAAAAGGTGCACACATGCATAGCAGTCATTTTACCAAACATCACTGTCAGAGTGACAACAGGGGTGAAAGCAGAGAGGAAGACACTACAGAATGAGACGTTTCCAGTGAGGATGACTATCAGTGTACTTCTTCCAATGATAGATCTGAGCCAGTGGTAGTGTTTACATCATGTGAAACAGCAAGATTAGGTTTAAAAAAAATTCACTAGCTCCTCAGTGTCAAAGCTATTTCAACCTTTGAGACTAGCAATTAATTTGCATGACCAAGGCAAAAAATTCCAGATATTGTTAATGCTTCAATGGAGAAATTCTTGTACAAAAGGGTGTGGTGTCACCGCCAGACACCACACTTGCTAGGTGGTAGTTTTAAATCGGCCACGGTCCATTAGTACATGTTGGACCCGCATGTCGCCACTGTCAGGGATCGCAGACCGAGCGCCACCACTAGGCAGGTCTCGAGAGACTGACTAGCACTCGCCCCAGTTGTACGGACGACGTAGCTAGCGATGCACACTGACGAAGCCTCGCTCATTTGCAGAGCAGATAGTTAGAATAGCCTTCAGCTAAGTCAATGGCTACGACCTAGCAAGGCGCCATTAGTAACATTGCATGTATCTATGGAGTCTCACTTGTATCGCCACAATCTCCAGATGTACCACAAGGATGGATTAAAGTTAAGTATTCCAGCAGCTACGTACATTTCTTTATAGCATTCATTGCGTATCCTGTTTCAGACCTCACGCCATCCAGCTTTAGCTTAGCGCGTGCCTTTCGGCTTCCTCTCATTGTGTCTAGGCTGTCTTGTCTAGACACAACAAAGGGTCTTGCGCAAATTCCTCTATTACTCACATTCCCAAGAAACGATGATGGTCGGTGCTTTTCCAAAGATTTTTGCTACTATAAATTATCAAATGGTGAAGTTAATTTAAGAACTTGGCTCATTTACTCTAAATCCAAAGATGTCACCTTCTGCTTCTAATGCCAAATCTTCAGTGTCAAATCCACACTGTACATGACAAGTAAACTCTGCAAACCTGAAGGATTTAACTCATGGAGTTGTCTTACTGATGCCCTTCAAAAACATGACCATTGTGAGGATCACATTTCCTCCTCCATGAAATGACCGAAAGAGAACTGCACCATTGACGACATGAATGAAGCACGGGTAAGTCAAGATAAGCAACACCAGTGAAATGTTTTAATAAGAATAATTGCAGAAGTGAAATTATTAGCACAAACAAATACAGCGTTTCAAGATTTTTCATCAATTTACCAACACGACAATGGAAATTTCCTGGCGCGCTGATAGAGATGGCCGCATCTTTTGATGCACCAATGAAGCAATACTTACATCGTATTCATGACGAGGAGACTCATCATCACTACCTTGGACCACAAATTCAAAATGAAGTAATTGAAACGTTGGGTAAGTCGTAACTACGTTTGTATTCATGGGTTTAATAATGAAGTCACAATTGTGGAGAAAGGCGGAAGGTGGGGGGAGTGGGGGTGGAGAGGGGGGGGGGGGGGGGGTAGCAAGGTGAAAGACTGGTTATAAAAAATTACGTAACAATAACAAAATTTACACACCCACCAATTTTTTGGATTTTCATTACATACTCTTAGTGTCTATTTGCCTGTAAAGTGCAATTTAAAATACATGAGCATGACTGCACTCCTGTAAAGTGCAATTTAAAATACATGAGCATGACTGCACTCAAGTTCCCTAGCATTCAAGTCTCCCATATGAATGCGTGCTAGTTGATGGATGGGTAGTACAGGTGAATAGCCACACTCTTAGATATTTATTTTGGAATACTTTTTTTGTGGCTGATTAATCACACTGATATTTAGTGTGAGTGAGTTGTGCTGGTAACAATGGCTGATATTTTGCATTGGCAAGCACGATTTGTTGCTGCACTCTCAATTTACTTTTTTACCGTAATGCTTCTTTCCACACACTGTTTGAAGCAATACCTCCCTAGTTTCAAAGCACATTTAAGGATATTTTAGTGGTAATGTAAAGATGTGACCTAGCACACAAATGCACTGAAATAAGACAGTAAGAAATAGTTTTCAAATAAAGGTAGAAAATTGTACATTACCGACAGCACACTGGCACAGAGCATCCATGATTCAAGTGTAAACATTTGTGATCACAGCAGCACTCACTTGTCAGCTGCTCAGCCCACATCCACCCATTCAAACCATGCACTATGTTCACGAACATTATGTCCTTGGATCGGTCAGTGTCAAGTCTTGGATCAGACAGCCTGCACAGTTCCAACAACCACATTATTTTCTCAAAGTGTTACCTCAATTAACATTCTTTAAAACTAACATAAAACCTTTAAGATCCTTAAATGTATCCTTCATTATAACTTGAACTTAGCTCTTGGAGAAATGGCCAAATGTAGTACAGAAACAATGACATTTTTTGGTGTACTACAATATTTTCGACATCTATAAAATATTCTCACCAAGATCTGTTCTGAACTAACCTTAAAGACACATACAAAATGTTAAATAGGCGTCTCATGTTGAGATCATCAAACTTGTCAGAGACGAGCTGATGCAGACATCTGACATCTCAGAAGTAAAACTCCTACAGAGAAGACCGCATCGGACACATGTAAGTACTTAGGCCCACTCAAAGAATCATATGCCAATATTGCCACAGCCCAGCACATTTTGCTCCTGATACCTGGCACCGTGGTGTCTGGAGAAAGAAGTTTTTAAAAATTAAAATTTTAAGAACTGTCCAAGATCTACCACGGGTGCAGGACCGCCTTAACTGGCTCACTACTCTTTCAATCAAAAGCGACAAGGCACTTCTGTTGTAGAAAGACAACACAATTCAATAGTTTGCTTTGCGCAAATCGTACCTTTGCATAAGCATACACATGAGCAATTGCATAGTTTTTGGCTGTTAAACTTAATTTGCTGACTGACCTTTTAGATACTGTACCTATTCCTGTGTTTGCCAGGATCTTAATGCTATTTAAAATGTGGTTATTGATATTGATAAGAGTTCTAGACGCATGCAAGTAAAATTTTTAAGCGTTAAGGTAGCCCAAAATAACAATACTTCGTGTTAGCCAAATACTTTTCATATCTGTTGCTATGTTCCATGATTTTACACGTTTAAAATGTGGTAGATTGGTAACTGATGATTTTATTCAAAGTTGTGTTTGAAGTTATGAATTTGCGTATAAAGAACATGAGTTTGTTTTCAAGTAAGTTGGTTTTTGCTTTGGACATTATTAAAAAGCTTCTTAGTGCCGGGAGTTTGAGGATATAAAGGTCAGCAGCCAATGACACGGGGGACTTTTCAGCGTACAAGTGAACATATCGAAATATAATATGATGCTGAATGTTTAAGTGACAGCCAGAAAAGTGAACTTTTATACGTATTCTGCAAGAAGGGAAATTCCTTCTTGTTCAATATGAACCCGATCCACATAAAGGAAGATTTGGAAATTATGAGGTATGCAGTTGTAGCACGTCCAAAATGACTAAGGACTCGCCGCTATTCTGTGTAATCACAGCAAACACTGAGAATAACAGACAATTTTCTAATTCCCTCTTATAGCAAACTTCAATTTGACCTTAGAAACCCTGAAGTCAAAAGAGCCATACGCACAGTGTTTCAGACACTAACAACCGGGAATGTACAGAGCCACTGAGGCACGGATGCAATATGTGTAACGTGCAGGAGGGCACCCACCTCGTGAGTGCACGTCAAGGGCACACAGTACACAGACTGAACTCTAAATTGTGCACTGTGCTGTGGTAATATCTCAGCAAATTACAAAAGCTGCAAAAACCACAAGGTCAAAGCCACGGTGGGATGGGAACAATGCGCAAAATGGGAAATGCGCATTTCGTTGCCCGCAGAATGTGCCCAGCAGCAGATCGCCACTCGAATGAACTTGCTCCGACAATGGCCTCATCTGGCGACCCACGCGATGACTCGCGCAACAAACGTGGGCCACAGTGAAGAAATGGATGTGGGCAGCACTGTTGTGGCCACACCTGTTGCTGCTAGCACTAGCACACAACAGAGCACACCAAGACTCCAGCACACGGCGAAGTCAACTGCCACCATCATGGCAGAGCTGCCTGATACATGGGCAAGGACGGAGCATCAAGAGAGGCAGTTCAACAAGCCAACCTCAGAGGCACAGCTGGAGTGGACTGTCAGTGGACTGTAAACCTGCCTGCAAAGAAGAGAGAGACAGCTTCTCGAGTTTCGGCTCGATAAATAGCACCAAGAATGCCAGAAACACTAGATGACAGCACCTGCAGATGATGGTGACAGGAAAAAGCAGCCTGCCACCAGTGTTCCTCATGCAGACAAAGGGCGCAAGATGAAGGCCGCGGTTGACAAGTGAGGCTGGTCAACACTCACTGCCAGCCAAGCAAGTCTGGCACTAACACCAGTCATTGACAGGCAGAGTAGCACCAAGTTGCAACTCACTGGCTGTGGAGGCACTTTCGTGACCCTTGATGAGGAAGGCAACAACGCTTATGGCAACAGCCAACACTGAAGATGCTCCTTCTGTATGAAAGACTATTACAAGAGCTTCCAGCAAAAGGTTTAGCAGTGGATGAAGAATGACTACACTGCGGAATCAGCATACAAAAACCTTGTGAGGGTCCCCATGCAAAACAGTGAGGACTACCACAAACTCTCAATGAGAGCGTCTGATGAGCAGATGCTGTTCTTCACATATGCAACGGAGCCAGATGCAGTGATTAACGCTGTATTCTGCAGCTTCTGCAGACAATGCTGACTGATCAGCTACAAGAAAAACTGGATAAGCTGGGTTCAGTGTGTGCTCCGCAGCACACACAAAATTGCTGAACATTGGAGAGGACGTACCACTTCTATTGGTGACTCCCACAGACAACACCGTGAATCAAGGGTTGTTAGATATCATCAAAATTATGGAAACATCCATGACCATAGAAAATCTGAAGTTTCAGCACGGATTGTGGCAATGCTACATGTGCCACGACATTGGGCATGTGGCACACCGCTGCTGGATGCCCGACTTATGCCTAGAGTGTACTGCGCACTGAAGAGAGAGGCAACACCATAGTGTGCTAACTGGTGGAGAGCTACAGTGGCTGCAAATATATCAAAGCTGTTTTAACTTGTCAACGTGGTATATCGTACAGAGCCCACAAGCAGCCAGCATCAGCACACTGCTACCGCCATCCACGCCCCAGTGAGGGACAAGATGCAAGCCGCAGGAGGAGGTGCGCCATCTGATGTCTGCATCCAGATGCTCCACAGGGTGTAAACAAGGTGCGTCAGACCGACGGTGCAGAGCTGCAAGTTGCCAGCCACTCAAATAAGAAGAAAGCACAGCTGGGCCAGAAAGCACACCCTGGTGCACAGACGCAGCCCACACAATGAACTGGACATGCAGGGCAGCCTGCATACCAGTGCAGAGGCACTCACTGCCACCACTGCACACAAGACAACCAGTAGAGATGCCGACACAGTGGAAAGGGGTAAAGGCAGAAATACTACGACTGTCTACTGCAACATGTCAGTGCAAAACAAAAGCAGAGCCAATGCTGAGATACAGCAACACCGGCAGCCCGGTTGTCCTGCTTGCCAGCACATTCAAAGGAATCACAAGCACGACGCAACAGATGTCACATCAGATGACTGCTGCCACGATGTCGGCTGTGCAAGTCATTAAGTCGTCGGCTGCCAAGCAGTAGATGATAGCACTACTGCTCAGCACGTCCTCGCATGCGAGCAGTGCATCCGGTCGGCTTGCTGACAATCTCCACGTCACTACGCCAATGCCAGAAGTCAATAATCTGACAAAGGGTCGAGAGGTCAACCTACTGACAACATGACACGTTCAACTCGAAAAGCAGAAGGAAAAAGATCTCCGTGTTCTGACCTCCACCAAACCCAGGGAGCAACTACCTCTGTGAAGGCACCTGCTAGGGCAAACTCCAGCACTGCCGGCTGCTCACCACGTGACTGCAGGAGAGCAGCAGCGGCAGCCTCCCGGCAACCTCCACTGAAGCTGAACTCGGCTTCCTGGAGTTATCAGAAAGAGGACACTACCGAGAGCCGCACAGCGACAATCTGAGCATCATAACAACACTACAGGACTGTCCAAATGCTACAAATACTGGTTGGCCTCATCAAAACTGTCCTCCACACCTCTAAGGATCTACTCACAAAATACAGAGTCTGTGGAGAGAATAACGCAGAAGTTATCACAGCACCTGAAAAAATCAAAGCCATATATAGACAATCTCATGAGTTAACAACTGGTGTATTCAACACCAATGACTTGCACTGGCATGACATAGAATTCCACAACTTCATCAGAAACAAGAACCTGGGAATTTGCCTCTTCTCCAAAATGCACTTAAAAGTGGGAGTACAAGTGAAAGTAGCGAACTGCTTCTGTCATCAAGATGATAAGCTGATAGCTGGCAGAGGCATCGCAGTGAATGTATGAATATCAACAGAACACCAAAAACTGCCCCCACGAACCTAGCCACATCAGAGCTCACAGGAGTTGTGAAAAAGGAACAAGGCATGATCAACTTCGTGGCTGTCTACAGAGCATTGAGAGGATCTCTCCTACCACCCGAATTCCTGAGACTACTGTCCCTCCCTGGAGTGACTTTCCTAGGAGGAGATTGAAATGCCAGGAACCTTATCTGGAACTCTAGTCTCACACAAGTGGCCACTTCCTACAAAGATGGGCCAAACAACAAAGAGGAGTGGTAAGTGGTAATAGGCCCACATGAGCCAACCACCTTTCCAGTGAGAGGATATGCACTGCCCCCCCCCCCCCCCCCCCCCCCAAGTCTTCAAACTTGCTATTTTTAAAGCTGTGTGACACTTCAAGCTACAACAACAGCCTCTATGTCATCAAATCAATCATCTGTAATCTTCAAACTGTATGCCAATGCTTCACTGAACAACTGACACCTGGGAAGTACGCAAAGAAGAGGTAGCAAGCAAATTAGATGCCACACCAGACTTAGAAGAGCAGGAAGCCGAGGCAGCCCTGTGTCACATCACCCAAGAAATTACAGAAGCATTCATATCAGCCACACCAGGAAGATGTGACAGTCTTGAGATACCACAAGCACTGGGATTCTCACTGCAGTTTTGAGCTGCCATCATGCAGGAAAACAGACTACAACATGAATGGCAGCTAATATGAAGTTCCACCACAAAAAGACAACTTATCCGAATAAATTGGGAAATCAAAGCAACTGCTAATGATCACAGTATAGAAGAGTCGGCAAACAAAGTCGAAAACCTGACCATAGAGGACAGTACAGCCTGGAAAGCTGTGGGGGACTTAATCCGCTGCACCTCTAAAATATTGCTGCTACAAAAGGTAACACATAAGTCAGTGAACCGGATGCAAAGGCCAGTGTATTTGCAGATGTGTTCACTGCAAAAGCCACGCCAGTAGAGGGCCTAACTGACCCTGAACACGCCACACTCATTGCAGGATGACTTCCAGTCTTCACAGTGACAGAAAATAATGGAAACATCATAGAACTGATAGCTGAAGACTATGTCTGACTTCAATTATGCCAGCTCAACAGTCAAAAGGCAGGAGAACCTGATAATGTCACCAATCTGATAACCAAACCACTGCCACCAAATGAATGGAGAATCTGACAAGGATCTTCACCCAGAACAGGTGCTTACTCAGAGTGCTAAAACATGCCAAAACGGCCACAAAAGGACCACACGTGGGCAAGCAGCTGCCGTCTGATCAGTCTGCTGCCAGCAATCTCTAAAGTATTTGACAGACTATATCTCAAATGCTTGGAGAGCCATATTGATGTAGAAGGCCTCCTGCCTGAAGAGCAGTTTGGTTTCCGACAGGTTCATTCCACCACACAACAGCTGTTGCCACCAACAGAGGAAACATTCTGTGCCCTGGACTGACGTGAGCATTTCGGTGCACTTCTGTTCAATGTAACTCGTGCATTTGATTTAGTGTGGCACGACAAACTCCTTTCTAAGCTTTTGACATTGGGGATTCTCATGCCACACATGAAAGTTCTGCAGAACTATCTCATGGACCACACGTTTCATGTATGTGCAGCCTCTTAACTACTCACAGAACAATGAATATTTGCCAGAGTACCGCAAGGATTGGTCCTTGGT